>NC_056583.1:482738-528275 GCF_018340385.1 Cyprinus carpio
TAATGAGTCAAAACACTAATGAGTCAAAATGATTTCTTGCATCACACATACTTAAAGACATAAATCTCACAAATCACACTTTCACACAAATCAGTTCAGTTCCGTACACACTGTGCAGAATTTCTGTAAATGTGGTGGTCACTACATGAATTTTTCAAGAGTTAATTTGGTTGTAGAATGCGTTTTAATGAGAGCATTATGAGAGTGTTAAGTTTTCATTGCATTTCTCATTTAAACTTCAGAAGCAAAAGTGCTATTAGGGTTGGTGCAATTAATTTCTGATAAATCTGTTCAAACTGTCCATTTCAGTGAACTGATTCTAAACTCAAAAATCATCGCATCATAACTGAAAAAGGTACAGAATCCCTTTGTGCCTACGTTTGATCTAACTGAATCCTGATTCACTTATAAATATGTCACATTACGGAAGTTAAATAGGTTGCTTTCCTGTGCATACTGTCCTGATATAAAATTAAAATTGAATTGAATGTCTCTGATTTGTTAATGTCATTTAATATCATATTTGAATTGGGGAATGGTACCCGCATCACACTTAAAGAAAAAATTCATTGACAATTCCAGGACATTATCCGTTACTTTTGCTGACCTTTAACACCCTAAAACATAACACAATGCAATGCAAAATTCAAAATATGGATTAAACATCTGCAACCCCAGACCCTCCCCCCCCCCAAAAAAGGGAAAATTGGTTCATATTAACACAGTACCTTATACCGATTTTTACAGACTTTTCATTTTGAGTGATCAAGTCTTACATGTTTTCTGTTCCCCTGTCCCCGAGTCTTATTTACACCTCTCATTATTGCTGGTCAATGGCTGCCCATGTCTGTGTGGGAATGATAGATTCTCTCAATGTAATGTCTTCATCAAGTATGAAAAGTAGAATGATTGGTTGTTAATCCCTCTTTCAGTGTCAGACAGAAGGAACAGTTGAAGCCATATTCTCTAGACAATTGCATGATTGGGGCATAAGAAAACAGCACATGAAATGAGTTTATAATCCTGTAAGTGTCCTATTAATTTCAGTCATCAGTGTTCCACTTGGAATTCATATGCATACGAATGATCATGCATTTCTGCTGCTGCCTGAGTTTGGTTTGAACAGTTATTAGCAGTTATGAGTTTTATCAGCTGACCACAGTCAAAGATGATACATATTTGCTTTTTGTGCATTTTGGTCTTTTTCAAGATCAGTAGTTCACTGATTCCTGAGAAATGGGAAAAAAAGTGAAATAAAGAGCATTATTTTAATTTAGGGATGCACGATATTAGATTTTTGATGATATCTAATATGCAGATATTTTTCAAATGGTTTTGGCCATTTGCCGATACTGATTCTGATACCTATATATATCCCTTGGATTTGAAACAACACCAAGTACCTCTTGTGCGGAAAAAAAAATTTTTTTTTTTTTTTTTTTTTTTTTTTTTTAGCTTTTGGTTAATTTTGATCAAACTTATTTGTTAGAACTAATAAACATTATTAAATTATTAAATTTGTGTTAGCACAATCAGAAACAAAAATAAATAAACAAATAAATAAATAAAGCCAAAATATTGTTAAATTGTGCATTCACTTTAATAAATTAATTTATTAAAATATCACACATTAGTCATTGTTTTTCTGGTGATATTAGTTAACATGACATTTGACAGTAACATGACAAAATTTGGAAAGCTGTCCAAAAATCTCAAACCACTGATTTACATAATATTTTTGAGTTAATATTGAGGTTGTGCTGACAAAGAACACTGACTTTGAAATTGCCTAGTTTTTAATGCTTTTTCAAAATTAAAAAAAAAAAACCTTTAATAAGTAAAGACAAAAAGTAAGGACATACTGTATATGCAAAACTTATTAGTGCCACAAGTTTTAACACTTTTTGGTTTAATCAACATACAGATTTACTAAACGGTAGTCTTAAGGCCCGTCAACACCAAGAATGATAACTATAACTACATTAAGTCACTATACCAGCAGATGATATTGTCTGTTTATTCTTAGCGCAAACTCGTTTGCCACTTTAAATTCTCAAGCTCATAGCAGGATTGATTCTGATTGGATGTCAACAAAATGTTCAGAAAGTAATTCCATTAATATTGTTTCTCTGTGCCTTTATTGTTATAACTGTGGTGTCGACTCTGCTATTATTTAATACTGAGAACGATTTTTAGAACTATATCTTTATCGTTATCTTTATAATTATCGTCCTTGGTGTGGACAAGCCTTAACTTTGAATATTCATCTGAGTTAGTGATAATGTAATATCTTAATTTGATATAAATATTTTAAATATTCTAGTGATCATCTCTCCCAAAATATTGCTTTTTTTCCCAAGTAATGGTAGGTGGAATTGCAGTAATTGTTTTGTCTCGTATCTCAAGAATTATTGAGTTATATTTATTGAGAGGTCAGTTTCTTATACAAAAAACGCCATTGGTTTGTAGTGCTGGTGCCCACATGGATGACGAATCAGAAACTGTGCTGATAGTTAACGTCATTAGTCCAGGCAGATCTACAGATCGTGAGGTCTTATCATCCGCCCATGGGACATTAGTACCCAGCAGGAGTGTGTGAGTGGTAGTAAGGCAGTGTATCTGAGCAGTCATCTGTCCACCCCATGTCCTCCTCGGGCTCAGTACTCATGCACTCTTGCACAGATGGTCCATTCTTGCCATCATCTCTGCCACACTGCCATTTCTAATCAAACGAGAGAAAAAAAAAAAAAAAAAAAAAAACTATATTTCCACAAGCAGATCTGCTTGTGCTATGATTGAATAATCAAATTTGCCCAGTGCATGATTAAGAAATAGATTTCTGGAATGGAACTTGGAATGCAGTGGCTCTAGCAAGGCCATCTGACAAGCATTGTCCAGTAAACTGTGATGTTGTCAATGAAAATGACTCATCGTGTAGAGCCAAGATGCACTCCATATGAAGGAATTCATCCATTGATGTTGTGATGAGGTATTGATTGCATTCATAAACCCAGGTATGGGGATCCTCTCTGATTATTTCAGTGGCTGACACTTTTCTGTGAGTAATCTCCACACGCTGTGGTGTTGAATGGAGGTGTCTGGGATTTCAAGCAAAAATTTGAGAACTGTGAGATTTCAGTTCTTTCATAGGAACTCAGTAGATTTGCTTATGGGTTTTCAAAAATTTCTTGATCTGTTTTTGTTTTATAAACTGGGTGGGCGATCTGATGATTTTGCATCATGATTGATCTTGATCTACTTTTCAAGCAAATCTTAGAGACTGTGACCAAATGTGTCCTATTTATGTCTGTATGTAAATATATCCACACATTTTTCAGTTGACAGGGTTTTTAAAGTTATTAACAGAGCAATGGATCCTTTGACAGATGCAGACTTCAAAGGTCATGCCTTTGAAGGCCGCAAAGGTCAAATACACACAAAAATGTGTCAAAATGCCTGTTGTGGCAGGTATCCATGTAAACCCATTTGGTTATGTTTTAGTTGAATGTAAATAGTTGTGAGAAAATAGGATGTGTGTCAGTATATTAGGTCTGTGAATTAGGTCTTAAAGTGCCAGCTGCCATAGTGAATCTGCTACTGCATGTACCATTAATATGAATCAAACAACAAGAAAAAAAAAGAAAGAAAATCACTCACTGCTTTTGACCAAATATTTTTTGTAGATTTGATTAAAATCTCTCTTTATTTAATTCATACAGTGTTGCCTTTTACATCATTTACCTGAAAAAATAAATAAATAAATAAAATACAGCACTGTTTACTTCATTTGTATCTTTGTTCTATTTTATTTATTTGATATATTGCTTCTTATTTGTTCTTTGTTTTGACTGTTTACTTGTCTTGAATAAGCTTGAGAACTTTTTACTTGCGTGTTAGTTGTTGGGCTTACTAGATTTTTTATCATAGCTTGCAAAATAGTCTTAAAAATCAACATGAAAAAGAATCATGATAAGATGGTGGATTGTGATCCTTTCTGACAAAATCGTTATATGATATTTTAGCCATATCATCCACCCCTATTTTTAAATTAAGCAGTTTTTTCATTTAGTCCTTGTTATCCACAGGTCTAAAGAACTAATCAAAGAGGCCATTCTTGACAATGACTTCATGAAGAACTTGGAGCTGTCTCAGATTCAGGAGATTGTGGACTGCATGTACCCTGTGGAGTATGATAAAGATAGTTGTATCATCAAAGAAGGCGATGTGGGCTCCCTGGTCTATGTCATGGAAGGTAGGTCATGTCAAAGTATTCTTGCTGTTTACTTTACTGTGTTTTACAGCTGTAACATATGATATACAGACAGGCCAGTAAACCACAAGAGGCTGTGCATTACAGTGATTTTACCTCTGGTATGTGGTGGTGTGTTCTTTGGAGAAAAACCTCTTAACTGTGTAACACACGATGTTGTCTTGCTTTACTTTGGATACTGAAAATTTAATGGCCATAAATAATTTGTATAAGACATGAAACTGCATTTTCATAACTTATTTATTATATATATATATATATATATATATATATATATAATATATATATATATATATATATATATATATATATATATACACACAGTATATATGTATATATGTATCAAGGATGCACGGTAAATATCGGCACAATATTAATGCGCATCTCGTCAGTAAAGCCGGTTCTGTAATCAGCGGTAATTCTCTACATGTGCGTACTTTCACGTGGAGCAGCATTTACTACACAGAGCCGTTGTTTGTGAAACTCGTGTATTAAATTCAATGCACACAGACTGAAGTAGATTAAGTCTTTGGTTCTTTTAATTGTTTTTTGGCTCACGTTCAACAAAAACCCACCAATTCACTATCTCAACAAATTAGAATATGGTGACATGCCAATCAGCAAATCAACTCAAAACACCTGCAAAGGTTTCCTGAGCCTTCAAAATGGTCTCTCAGTTTGGTTCACTAGGCTACACAATCATGGGGAAGACTGCTGATCTGACAGTTGTCCAGAAGACAATCATTGACACCCTTCATAAGGAAGGTAAGCCACAAACATTAATTGCCAAAGAAGCTGGCTGTTCACAGAGTGCTGTATCCAAGCATGTTAACAGAAAGTTGAGTGGAAGGAAAAAGTATGGAAGAAAAGGTGCACAACCAACCGAGAAAACCGCAGCCTTATGAGGATTGTGTGATTCCTCGTTAAGCCAATCCTGAACCACAGACAATGTCAGAGGTGTCTTACCTGGGCTAAGGAGAAGAAGAACTGGACTGTTGCCCAGTGGTCCAAAGTCCTCTTTTCAGATGAGAGCAAGTTTTGTATTTAATTTGTAAACCAAGGTCCTAGAGTCTGGAGGAAGGGTGGAGAAGCTCATAGCTCAAGTTGCTTGAAGTCCAGTGTTAAGTTTGCACAGTCTGTGATGATTTGGGGTGCAATGTCATCTGCTGGTGTTGGTCCATTGTGTTTTTTGAAAACCTAATTCACTGCACCCGTTTACCAAGAAATTTTGGAGCACTTCATGCTTCCTTCTGCTGACCAGCTTTTTGAAGATGCTGATTCATTTTCCAGCACCTGCCCACACTGCCAAAAGCACCAAAAGTTGGTTAAATGACCATGGTGTTGGTGTGCTTGACTGGCCAGCAAACTCACCAGACCTGCACCCCATAGAGAATTTATGGGGTATTGTTAAGAGGAAAATGAGAAACAAGAGACCAAAAAATGCAGCTAAAGGCCACTGTCAAAGAAACCTGGGCTTCCATACCACCTCAGCAGTACCACAAACCGATCACCTCCATCCCACGCCGAACTGAGGCAGTAATTAAAGCAAAAGGAGCCCCTACCAAGTATTGAGTACATGTACAGTAAATGAAAATACTTTCCAGAAGGCCAACAATTCACTAAAAATGTTCTTTTTTTTATTTTTTTATTGGACTTATGAAGTATTCTAATTTGTTGAGTAGTGAATTGGTGGATTTTTGTTAAATGTGAGCCAAAAAAGAACCAAAGACTTAAAATACTTCAATCAGTGTGCATTGAATTTATTTAATACACGAGTTTAACAATTTGAGTTGAATTACTGAAATAAACAAACTTTTCCATGACATGTAAAAAGCGATGCAGAGAAACATCCGAGACAAGTTTTCCAAAGCCACGAAAAGAATGAAAGAAAAGAGTAAAGATATAAGGTTGCAAGTACCAATTACATGTTTCAAATAAATGTTACACCATTCTGCTGCTGCTGTTATTTTTCTTTCACTAAGCGAATTTAAAGGGTATACAGTACATTAAATGCCAAACAAACATACAACAATAAACCTTTGTTTTTATCAAAAGTAAATAATGACACCACATAAAATATAAAAAAGTGTAAAAAATTTATACAGTTTAATAAAATAAATGAACACCAATAAAATAACGTAACAAACTGACTCCAATATTTTTTCCAATAAAATGCTAAAGTTTCCAGACTATGAGCCATTCACACTTAAAGACTGATATGGAAACAGAATGGTTCTTTTGTATTGCAATCATGATACTTGACTCTGAACTGTTGCTAATCATTATTCTTTTGTCTATAATATTCTGACCATTGGTGCTCGTCTCACACCTAGATTGCCTACACTTCATAATTTCATCGTTGTTGTGTTTAGGGGATATGCGCGAGCCTCGCGAGTCATGTTTACATTAATCTACACCCCGCCTCCAGCAGTGCGGGGGTGTCAGAATGTTTGAAAACTGTATACCATCGCTCAGCCTTTTCAAATTTCTTTTTGCCCCAAAACGAAGAACGAAAATGAACTTCGTTTGAAGAATACCGGGGCCTTTACTTTTAAGAGTGTATGAGATCAGCCAGTTGGTAACACTTCATAATAAGGTCTGAAGTTCTGGAGGAAAAACCTTCTGATACTAAAATTTCTAGATGATATAGCAGTTTATAGCTACAGTTTGGGCTTTAGTTTCTGCTCTGTGTAGATATTAATTACCACTTGGATGTAAATGTAAATGGCCCCTCTTTATGTAAATTCAATTTTATGATGACAAAATTTGTAATAGTTCTCAGAGGCCTACTTCATTTTTTACAATTTGTTAAATTGATGACTCTTATGAAAGGAAATGTTCCAACTCACAAATCAATTTATTTTCAGTAGAGAACAGCAGTGTAAACCCCAGCACAGTTTCACACACCAAACGAGAATCTGTTCAGTTATACATTCTGGTTGTTGTCACTCTAGTTTATAACCAATCAACATGAGAAAAAAACACATTTAGCTCTTTAAAAAAGGGCTGATGCTGTTTGAACGTTGGCTTAGAACTGAACTCGAAGAATAATAACCGTGGTCTTATTTAATGCACTTCCAATTTAACTTTTCATCTCCAGGCGGCCGGTTTGACTGGTGAGTTTTATGGTCACCTTGGATCTTTTCACAGACATAACATAGATCTCTTTCTTCTTTTATCATGTTTTATCATTGTGTGGTCTGTCACAGGTTGTGTTGCAGTGCTGTACGAGTTCTTTCTAATGCCGTTTTTGATGTAAAATCTCCTCTGTTTTGTTGACCTGAAACAAAAGTCCTTTTAGACGTATTCACATCTTTTTTTTAAGCCATCAGCCATCCACGTATTTGGTTTTAGACACCACAGGGTTTTTCTGAATGCCCAGCCCCCCTCGGTGCAACAGTGGTCTCTTGAAGCATTTAAAAGTTCACTTATAGCCTGTCTGAAAAAATAGTCTTTAGTTGATTGTGAAGTGCAAAAAAAATATATATATATATTTTTTTTTCTTGGTGTCGCTCTTGCTGAATTGGTCTCTAGTTGCCCTTTAAAAATATAAATTGTTAATAAGATGGTTTCTCGTCTTAAAGAACTTCTAGTCTTGAGCTGAATTCAGAGTGTCTGCATGGAAAGTTTCCATGGATTTTAAAGGTTCTTCATGGAACCATAAATGCCAATAAAGAATCTTTATTTTTAGGAGTGTAAAACAAATCAAACTAATTTTAGAAGTATAGCTATATAGGTGGGAGCACAGTTTGCTTTAATGCTAGGGTCATTGGATATGTTGCAAGAGAAAGATTGCTTCCAAAATGTTTCATACACATTTAAATTCATCATTGTGCACTGTAGGGTTTTGGTTTTTACAAAAAACAGAAGTGCTGGAGTAGAAATATTGCATGAATGGCTATGAATAGGCATTCAAGTGAGGCAGATGTACCATTCTGTTAAGTAGAGCCACTCACTGTGGTGTTTTTTCACAGCACTGCACCCATGAACCATTTTTGCCTCTCCAAACAAACCCCTACCAGTCACAACAGGAGGCATGCTCTTTACCTCCAAACCTTTCAGTCTGCTCTCAGTAATGTACACTTGGCAGGTGGCTCACCTCCTCCTGGTGTATTGTTGTAGCTGTAGAATATGTGTCGGTAGTTGCCTCTAGCAAAAGAGATGCTAATTTGCTCTAATTTATTGCCTAGCCCTTGTGTCCGCCCTCTCATTTGATTCCAACCCCCCTAAGACTTACTGTGGTCCTCTTCATGAATGTATTTAGTAAGCATTTTTGGCAATTATGTGTACGCCCTAATGTGAATGTGTAATATTAAATGTCAAAATAGTTCAACCAAGAAAGAAAATTTGCTGAAAATTTACTCACCCTCAGACCTTCCATAATGTAGATGAATTTGTTTCTCTATCAGAACAGATTTGGAGAAATGTAGCATTACATTACTTGCTCACCAATGGATCCTCTGCAGTGAATGGTATGAGTCCTCTACACATAATATTCCAGTGGAAAAAGTTGTCTTATCTGAATAAGGAAATTTTCAGTTTACAAGCAAAACCAGTCCATAACAGTTCTAAACAAATATGTAGGTGAGTTTGATCTGAGAGGGCAACAGGGGATGGACTTTTTCACCGGAGGAAGCGTTATTATGAATTACGGACTCTTGTTTTGGCTAGAAGTAACGTTTTGAAATTAAAATGCCTTGATTAATTTGTTTCTTACAAACACAGTTTTTTGCTTCACAAGATGTAACTGATTAACTGGAGTCATGTGAATTACTTGTGGATTATTGTGATGTTTTTATTAGCTGTTTGGACTCTCAGTCTGACGGCACCCATTCACTGTAGAGATTCCATTGGTGAACAAGTGAAATAATGCTGCATTTCCCCAAATCTAATTTGATGAAAAAAAAATTTTTCTTAATATGCTAAATTAATTTCAGACAGACCCCTTTGGTGCACAGCAGTCTGAATTTGAAGCAATTAAATATTTGAAGCAACAGGTCACCCGATTTGCTGGGAGGCAGAAGGAATTAAAGGTTAGGAACATATTAATCTGACAGCTGTTAATGATAAACACTTACAGATTCCTTGTGCTCAGCTACATTTCTAAGATATAGAAGCAGAATGTATCTCTACTGTCTGACAGAAGTTACTTGATATTTAGTAGGCATGCACTTTTTCCTGGTGTTGGTATGGATTTGATATGCATCCAGACAGAAACGTATATTCACAATTTATTAATTGTACTCTGGAAGAAAAATGGCTTTGAAATAATTTTCACTCAGAAAATGCTAGTAAATTTCACAAATAATAACAAAGAAATGGCAAGTAATATATTGAATTAAACATGAAATTTAGAAATAGAAAAACTGAAGTAGTATTTTCTTGTAAAACATCCTCCAATAATCTTTTTTTTTTTTTTTTTTTTTTTATTTATTGTGTCATGTAAGAGATGTGAATACTTAAAATACTTATAAAGAAATAAATATAATTGTTTCATTTAAGGCCAAACAGAACATTATGGGAGTATCTTTTCTTTAAGTTTTGTACCAAGTGACTTTGAAACCCTGATTTAATAAACTGATTTTATTTTTGTTAGATCCACTTCTATTAGTGGCTTTGCCACAGATCTCAGATTGTTGCAGAATTTCCCATCAAAGTGGTGAACAATGAGCGAATCAATAGCAATTTTAGTAAACTAACAACAAAATCACCCCCACATTGTTTTAGAAGAAGGAGAGTGTTTGGTTTTCAGGCTTATCTTTGGGTCGTCATTTGCGGTTTCATGCATCACATGCTAAAGCTTTATTAGAATTCACTGAAGTCGAGCCAATGATGAGTAGTGCTGGATTATAAAACATGTTTCAGGATGACCATCAGTGACATAAAATAATGACCAAATTTTGTGCAAGACTTCCTTTCCTGCTTACGTATGAGCACTTGGCAAGAGACCCACTACATTTACAGCACACAAGCGTGATCCAAACAGGAAAAGCCTCCCCCTTATGCCCTCTGAAGACGGCAGAAGCGATGATGAAACTGAGCTATACTTAGCCATGTGAGATCTGAACACTGAGAACATGGCTTGTTACATTTACTTTGGAAAGACACAGATGCAGTGGATCTCTTGCTCTAGAAAACAGCAAGTAACAATTTCTCCAGCCTTCCGCCAAACTGCCACAAACTGTCCCTGCATGCCGATGGTTGCGTAGCAACTCCATGAATGCTCACCCGGGGTAGTTTATTCACATCCGCATTAATATACTGTGCCCCACAAACCCAGCATGGGATATTGCGTAAGATTGTCTGAAGTTTCAGTCATGTGGAGCACAATTTCTGTGAAAACATGTTAGTCATCCGGAAATCTGACTTTTTAAATGACAGATCCAATTCCAGGTAATGAGTTGAAAATGCATAAAGTGGCTCATTTATTCATTTATTTATTGTCTCTAATTAGTTTGTATAGTTCTTACGTTAATTGTAAACGCAATAGTTCACTCAAAAATGGAAATTCTCTCATTATAGATTCACCTTCATGTTGTTACAAACTACTCCTGCTGGTCTTTTCTCCATGGAATGCTATTAAAAAAGGATTTTAGTGAATAATAATAACTGACTTTAATTTCAGTCTGGTTCACAGACAAAAATCATAGTTTAAGTGTTTATGTAGTTAATAAAGTCTTTCTTGCATCACACTTGAGGTTGTTCATTGTTTGCTCATAACTGGAGTCCCTAATCATGCAGATTTTTGCTGCATGCTCTGAGTAGTATTGTACAGTAAGAAAGTTATTTTCCTTAGCCAGAAAATTAACGTTCGTAGAATTGACAGACAGTTGACACTAAGATGTCAAGTAAATACTTAAAGCGGATCTAAATATTTATAATTAACTATAACTAGTTATAATTAATTATTCATATTTCCCCTTTGAGCTGATTCGCTACACCTGTGTCTTGGATTACCCGAGTGTTTGATTAATGACTTTTGGAACCTTTAATTTCTTCCTCATGCATTTGTATTCAACTACTTGCTGACATGAGTAAATAACAATAAATCAGTCAGTGATTACACTGGATTCAGTGCCAGTGTAAATTTTAAGAAAACTCTTACAAACAATTGAAATTGTTCTGTTTAAATTTTCATGAACAAGGCCCAAAGATCAGTGTACACTGCTCTCATACTATTGAATTATTCAGTCAGTCAGCCTATAACACATTGACGATGAGCAGGAAACAGAACCTGGGGTGCTGCGGCAAAACAATTAATACACTTCCATAACAGAGGAATTAGTTTTGAGAGACGTCTGGGGTAAAGAATGTTATATAGATCTAGTTTAATGAAGTGATGCTTTTATAATGTGCTCTATGTGATAGCATTTTGTAATATTTCAAACCAAAGTGGGTAGTGTTTGGCATTTGGTGCGAGTTGCTGTGTAGGAGTTCAATATTGCAGACTGGACTTTAGATCACGGTTCTAGATCCAACCTCAGCATTTCATGCTTGCATTGACTCATAATTGGTCAGCCCAATGTGTGAGACCTCCCCAGGGCCAGCGCTACCTATAGGCAGAGCAGGTGATTGCCATGGGGCCTCATGCTTTGAGGTTGGGCCTCTATAACGGTAACATCTCCTATACGTTAGTCCACCAATCAAGACGGGCAGCAAAATACTAGCCTCTTTGTTCATTGGATATAGTTGAATTGTCACTCACCTGTTTTAAACCAGTTGTTGTCATTTCAAGCGGGTTCCGTCTTCTGAATGTTTGCTGTAATGAACATATCCTTCAGGTGCTGAAGCAAAAGGCTAAATAGGCATACAAATAAGTTTTTATTTATTTATTTATTACAGGGACAGTGCATATTAATAAACATTTCTGTCAAAATGCCAGAGATAGCCAGAAGGCTATTTTTCACCTGCAGTCCCAAGACAGATGTAATAGTCACCATAAAAGAGAGTAAAATGACATATTTACATAACAATAAAACAATTTCAGTACATTTAGTAAAGAGTACTATTAAGCTATGATGTAAAATAGAAACACAACAGACCAACAATCAGACAAACGTCAGACAAATACATGAACAAATACACACACACAGCAAAAAACCAACAGGGGGCAGCGAAGCAGGTCTAGTAGTAAGCTAATGTTGACAGCTCTGATTATCAACAAGCCATTTCTAATGCAGTATTAGTGTTGTCACGGTACCAAAATTTCAGTATTCGGTACCGATACCAGTGAAAATCCACGGTTCTCGGCACCAATTTTGGTACCAAAGCAGAACACAAAAATATGCTAATTTTAAAAAAAAAAACACTTTTTAGCACTAAAAATAAAACCAATGCCATTCTTTATACTTATTTACAATAGTGTTTAAAGTTTTTCTACTACAAGTAATATAATTATGAAAAACAGTAAACAAGTTTCACCCAAATTTAATTTGTCTTTTAATTAATGAAATTTAAACACATTTTATTTTTTATTAAATAAAGGGGATTTGCTATTAAAATTAAAACATGGACGAAATATTGTGTGATTTATTTCTTTAAAAAATAAAGTTTTATACATTTTTTCAACAGTAGTAGCAGTATCACATACATTCTACTAAATAATAGTAATTTTCTATAATTTTCTAAATTTCTAGCACAATGCCTTTATGTAAAAAAGAACTTTTATTTTGACGGGTTCCTTACACTCTATTTGTGGCGGCACTCCCCCACCCCATATATATATATTGTGGCAGCACTCCCCCGCCCCGTATATATGCAAATTCATTTTCTGCCAGCAGGAGGCGCTTTAAGAGCGGGAGAGATACAGGATTCTCCAGTAACGGCTGCAAAACAGCGCTGAGCTTACAAACGCTGTCTTATCAAGCATTACATGCAAAATGAAATGAAAATGAAATCGAAAATTTTCTAAATACAGTCGATATCCTTCTGAAATACAGTGATATAAAAACACCCACATCGGTTTTTGATTTTGAAATGCAAGTGCTCATGTTTATTCAATGAAGTCAAAGCCTTTTGGAAAATCTATTTGTGATGGTCAGTTTTGACATTGTAATAAATCAATGTGTGGGAAACCCTGGGTTGCCGTGAATACCTTTAAATTGACACTGGTTTTATTCAAATGAAACGGTAAAATGCTTGTGAAGTGACTCAGAACAGTTCTGGTGATGTTGTTTATGTATTTATGTCCTCATTGAGACGGCAGATGCTGAAATTACTGCAAGCGTCACGCGCTTCAGTCTTTGTAGTAAACAAACCCGCACGTCTCTGCCATTCATTCATTCATTCACACAGAGACGCGCAGAACAACAACAAAAGAACTTTTGCGGCTTATCATTTACAGATACTGGTCCATATGGAGATCTGATTTGATTTGATTAATTTATGCTAACTTTGACAAATTCCGTGACTGTCCATATTAAAATGTAAGTTTCATTTTCATGACTGGATTTTGAGATTCCGTCCGCGTTTTCTGCTTCGCGGAAATCATAGCACTGTTTGCGTCAAGAACCGGGTTGACCGGGTACTCGGTACCACCGGTACTTAAAGAAACCTGGTACCGTCACATTTTCATTTTTTTAGTACCGACTTGGTATCGAAGTACCGGGTCTTTTGACAACACTATGCAGTATAGCTCCTAATGCAGTTGTGAGTTGTCATCATCTATTTTGCTTTGAATTTGCACGTACAATGGATGACATTGCATCAGGAGCATAGAAGTTTGTATTCAAAGTCAAAAAGCAAACACACGAGAGCATTTTTTTAATGTTTCATAAATAAATAAATAAATAAAAAGTTCCTCTGTGTGTATCTTCTAAATTCTGCTGATTACATTACTGCTCTAACATAACACTTTTGACAAGATGGCGGCTTGTCCACACACAGTGGCTTCTCTTTCTCCTGTCAGAACGGTGTTCCCGAGTTTTTTGTCTTGTGAGTCGCAGTGTTTTTGTACATCATCACGTCTACCTGTCTTTAAGCACGCATACAGTCATGAGTTTCTGCTCGATGCCAGCAAAACCAATTTTTTAGAGTTAAACTCTGTGCACGCCGAAGAGCTGAGGGATCTCGGTCTGCTCCAGAGTCCTTCACCATCACCGACCCCTACTGCTGCATCTCGTCCACAGCGGAGGCGCCACAATAGGTGTGAGAGGAAGCAGAAGAGGGGGTAAGCGCGGAGATATCTGGGCTAGGCTATCCAACACAAGCCAGCTATCCCCACCATCTTACTGGCTAACGTACACTCTTTGGACCATAAACTGGACTACATGTGATTACTACGCTCAACTCAGAGGACTGTAAGAGACTGTTGTGTTTTTGTGTTTACGGAAACATGGCTCAGCAACAGCATTCCAGACTGCGCTATTCAGCTCGATCAGCTGACATGCTATCTAGCGGACAGAGTCCTCGTCGCGGGAGGTAAATCACGTGGCGGTGGGCTTTGTGTTTACATCAATGATGCGTGGTGCTGCGATGCTGAGGTGATCTGCAAACACTGCCCACCCCTGGTGGAGTTTATGATTATTAAGTGCCGGCCATTCTATCTACCGAGGGAATATTCAGCCATACTTCTCGTTGCTGTATACATTCCTCCCAGCTCCAACAACAACAACAGGAGTGAGGCACTAAATGAGCTGTACCAGCACATGAGTGAGCAGCAGACAGCCCACCCTGATGCTGTTCTCATCTTAGCTGGGAATTTCAACCACGCAGACTTAAAGAGTGTGTTCCCTAAAATACACCAACACATTAACTTTCCAACAGGAGGTAAAAACACTTTGGACTTTTACACACACCCAGAGAGGAGCTTACAAACCTCGGTGCCTTAGATCACACCACTGTCATGCTAATGCCTGCATACAGACTGCTTGTTAAAGTCGCCAAACCAGTTCACAAACAAATACAAGTGTGGCGGAAGGGTCTTCAAGACTGTTTTGACACCATTGACTGGAATATATTTAAGCAGGCTGCCACATACAATAACACCACAGACCTCCAAGAGTACTCAGAGACTGTCACTGCCTACATCAACAAGTGTATTGATGATGTAACAGTCACAAAGACCATCACTGTCCAAGCCAACCAGAAGCCATGGATGACGGGAGGTCTACAGACTCCTGAAGTCGCGGAACGCTGCCTTCAGAGCTGGAGATGAGGTGGGCCTGAGGACAGCTAGGGCACGGCATCAGAGAGGCTAAGAGACAGTACTCCAGGAGGACAGCCCATCGATTCAGCGACAGCAGAGACACTCGGAGCCAGTAGCAGGGGATACAGACCATTACAGACTACGAGCCCCCACCGCGAACCTGTGACAGCACCATCTCCCTGCTGAACGAGCTGAATGCCTTCTTTGTTCACTTTAAGGAAAAAAAAACAGCACCACTGCACATAAATCTCCACCTCCTCCCAGTGACCAGGTGATGACGCTGACCCCAGACAGCGTGATGAGATCCTTCAGCAGGATCAATGCACACAAAGCTCCGGGTCCTGACAACATCCCTGGGCGTGTACTGAGAGACTGTGCAGTGGAACTCACTGATGTCTTCACAGACATTTTCAACATCTCGCTTAGTCAGGCTGTTGTTCCCACATGCTTCAAAGCTACCACCAACATTCCAGTCCCGAAGAAGCCGTCTCCATCCTGCTTCAATGACTACCGTCCAGTTGCACTTACCCCATTCTAATGAGGTGCTTTGAACGGCTAGTCAAGTCTGCCCTCCCCCCTCCCTGGACCCCTTCCAGTTTGCATATCAGTCCAACCGCTCAACTGATGATGCCATCGCCACTACCGTCCACTCAGCACTCACACATCTGGACAAAAAAGACTCATACGTCAGAATGTTGTTCATAGACTTCAGTTCAGCATTTAACACAATCATCCCTCAACAGCTCATTCACAAACTGGTCCAGCTGGGGCTCAACACTTCGCTGTGCAACTGGCTGTTGGACTTTCTGATTTGAGTTGCTTGGTGTATACGGGTGAGCAGCTGTAAGTCCAGCACCATCACACTAAACACTGGGGCCCCCCAAGAATGTGTGCTGAGCCCCCTCCTCTTCACTCTGCTGACCCACGACTGCACACCATCACATAACTCTAACTTCTTTATTAAGTTTGCAGATGACACGACTGTGGTGGGTCTCATTAGCAACAGAGATGAGACAAACTACAGGAGCGAGGTGAGCCGCCTGGCCGGGTGGTACAGTGACAACAATCTCTCTCTGAACGTGGAGAAGATGAGGGAGATTGTTGTTGACTTCAGGAGAGTGCACACTCAGCATGCTTCTCTGACCATCAATGGTGAGTCTGTGTAGAGGGTGAGCAGCACCAAGTTCCTGGGTGTGCACATCACAGAGGACCTCTCCTGGACCGGCAACACTGTAGCACTGGCAAAGAAAGCATAGCAGAGTCTCTACTTCCTCAGCAAACTGAGAAGAGCCAGAGCCCTGGCCCCCATCATGTGCACCTTCTACAGAGGGACCATCGAGAGCATCCTGACTAGCTGCATTACTGTGTGGTATGGCGCCTGCAACACGTCCTGCCGGAAGACCCTTCTACGCATAGTGATAGCAGCTGAGAAGATCGTTGGTGTCTCCCTCCCCTCCCTCCAGGACATTTATGGAACCTGTCTCACCCGTAAACCCCTCTGCGTCGCAGGTGATCCCACCCACCCGTCACATAGCTTCTTCAGTCTGCTGTCATCAGGGAGGAGACTGCGGAGTCTCCAGGCCAGGACCAGCAGACTGAAGGACAGCTTCATTCATCAGGCTGTCAGGAAGCTGAACTCCCTCCCGACCTTGTTAACCCCCCCGGAGTCTCCAGGCATGGACCAGTAGACTGTGGGACTGATTCATTCATCAGGTTGTACTACACACTGGGACCTGCACCAGATACTTTGTGCAGCATTGGTCTGCTCACTACCTCATTCAGCATTTAACTGACCTCATTCAAGTACCTCTTCTGTCGGTTTAAATAAAGAACTGTTTCTTGAGATTTTTGACAATTTAATCAGACTGAATAAGCTCTTTGCACTACAATTATTATATCTGCACTGTTTGTTTACTTCACTGGTTTGCTCTCTATCTGCCATGTGCCTTGGGCTGCTTTACTTATCTTTCATTTTACATGACCTATTTGTATATTTGTATATTTGTATAGTTGTACTTTATATTTTATCTGTATTTAATGATCTACTGTTAGTGTTATCTGTATGCACCAAGGGTCAGAGAGCAATGCAGTTTCAATTCTCTGTATGTACTGTACATGTGGAAGAATTGACAATAAAGCAGACTTGACTTGACTTAATTTCAGTTTCAATTAACTAGAAATGCCTCTTTCACTTCCAGTTTATTTGTGTAAATAGTGCATGAATAAGGTAGCTATGCAATACATGATATAATATATATTCACATTAATAATATAACAATTTATTCATAATAATTATAATATCACGGCTATAATAACATCCTCAACAAACAAAAAAGAGATTACCTGTCTGTTATACTCATCTGCATTTATATGATCAAAAATACAGATAAAAGCAGTAATATTGTGAAATAGAAAAGTTAAAAAAGAAACAGCATTTATTTAAAATAGAAATATTTTGTAACTATACCATTCAAAAGTTTGTAATTCAGTGGGTCAGTATTTTTTTAAAGAAGTTAATACTTTTATTTATAAGGATTTGTTAAATTTATAAAAAGTGATAGTAAAGAGTTACATCGTTATAAAATATTTATATTTTGAATAAATGCTGTTATTTGTGACACTGAAGACTGGAGTAATGATGCTGAAAATTCAGCTTTTACTCACAGAAATAGTTCTTTTAAAGTATGGTACAACAACAACAACAACAAAACAACAACAACAATGACAAAAATGTTTTTAAACTAAAAATATTTCACAATATTATATTTCTTAATGCATTTCTGATCAAATAAATGCAGACTCTGTGATCATAAGCTGTGATGAACATTTCTTCAAAAAAATTCTTTCAAAAACATTAAAAATTGTCATGTGCCCAAACTTTTGACCAGTACAATAAGTATAACAAGTATAAATAAAAATATGCACATTTTAAAATTAAATGTTGTATAAATAAAAAGGCAAGGAATCATATTTGTTTCAAATGCTTCTTATTGGGGGTAGCGGCCTCCAACATGAATTTTGCCTAGGGCCTCCAAATGTCTAGAACTGGCCCTGGACCTCCCACTCGAGGATCAAGTGTCAATTAAATAGACTTAGTCAACAGCAGGCACCACTAATGTGAAGGTTAAATCCAAGGCATGAATGTTTTGCAATCAAATGAAGGGTAAATCTTGCCTGAAGCTCTGCTACGGGTAACACGCTAGAGGTCTCAGTGATGGAACAGAAAGAATATTGCTTGTTTTAGTATTCAGAAAGATCTTTTTTGTGGATTATGTTCCTCATTGTGCTTGTAGAGAGAGATAATGCCAGTTTATTTCAGCTGTGAAATGGGTTTCTTTGACTCTTTTAAGAATTTATGCAAGAATTTACTCAGATGATGTCTGAACTTGTCCAATTGTGAGACTTAAATGTTAAAGCACTATTATTTTATGTATTTTATGAAGGAAGATGTTTTTAGTGTTGGAAGAAAGACATTTTATGGCTACATTTTATGTTAACCTTTTAATTGCAGCTAATTATAGTTGTATTATTCATACAAATGTCACAGTGTTCTCAAGCCTTTGATATAATTTAGGCAAGGCAAGGCAAATTTATTTATATAGCACATTTCATAATGGTAATTCAAAGTGTTTTACATAAAAGAAAAGAAAATAATAATAAAAAATAATCACAACAATAAAACAAGGAATTTAAAAACTTTAAAAAAGGTTTAGAACTTTAGAAAGAGGTTTAAAATGAATTTTAACCAGTTAAGAATAGAAATGATTATACATTAAATATAGTGCAATCATTTCGGACATTGCACAGTGCTCATTCAATAAATGCCCAGCTAAACAGATGAGTTTATAGTCTCCATTTAAATGTGACTATTGCTTTAGCACATCTGATCTCTTCTGGAAGCTGATTCCAACTGCGGGCGGCATAATAACTAAAAGCAGACTCCCCTTGTTTTGTGCGAACCCTTGGTATTTCTAACTGACTTGACCCTAATGATCTGAGTGGTCTGTTAGGTTTATATTCAGTGAAAATATCTGCTATGTATTTAGGTCCTAGGCCATTGAGTGTTTTATAAACGAGTAAAGGTACTTTAAAATCCGTCCTAAATATAATTGGGAGTCAGTGTAAGGACCGGAGGACTGGTGTGATATGCTCAGATTTTCTGGTTCTAGTCAGAATCCTGGCAGCAGCTTTCTGGATGAGCTGCAGCTGTCTAATGGTCTTCTTGTGAAGGCCGGTGAGAAGACCATTACAATAGTCCACCCTGCTGGTGATAAAGGCATGAACAAATTTTTCCAAGTCTTGACTGGAATCAAAACATCTAATTCTTGCAATGTTTTTTAGATGATAATATGCTGATTTAGTTACTGCTTTGACATGACTACTGAAACTAAGGTTTGTCTCCAGAATCACACCAAGATTCCTGAATTGATTTTTAGTTGTTAGACCCATAGAGTCAAGGTATGCATTCACCCTTGAGTCTTTGTTTCCAAATTCAGTGACTTCAGTTTGTTTAACTGTAGGAAGTTCTGGGACATCCAGCTGTTAATTTCATCAATGCATTGGCAGAGCGAGTCAATGGGGCTGTAGTCATTTGGCAATAAGGCTAGGTAAATCTGGGTATTATCAGCATAGCTGTGATAGGCAATTTGGTTCTTTTCTCATTATTTGACTTAGTGGGAGCATATACAGGCTAAACAAGAGCGGTGCAAGAATTGAGCCTTGTGGGAATCATTTGCAAACTATTAAATTCACTACTTTGTCAAAAAATAAAGACATTGCTACATGATTATTTAACCCTCTGGAGTCTAAGGGTATTTTTCTTGAATGTTTTTTGTTTGTAGTGGAATTTTATTTGTGCTTTTTTCAGTTTCTTATAAATATTTAAATGGCTAAAGTCTAATCTCACTGTAATCAGCACAAACTGGGCTATAATAATATGTGAGCAGCATGTATGTACATGATTGTGTTTTTGAGAAAAAAAAAAGTTATGTGTGGTTAGTGAAAAACTAAAAATGTTAAATCACTTGAATAAGGCAATAAAACACATACAGAAAATTGGTTCCCGGGACTTTTGAGAACTGGAGCTTGTAGCCTAGATTTTTTTTTTCTAAATGATGTGAAAATCATCTTTTTTACTCACTTACAGAAAACAATATATTGATTTAAATTTTCTAAGACACTTGTTGTTGGTAAAAGTCATATGCGAGTAGGCGTCAACTATCATGAATTCACACCTGAGAAGACAAAGGCCTGCATAATGAGCTGCATAATGAGCCATTCAGTCAGCTGTGTCACTGAGAGGGATGAGTTACAAGAAAGAATGTGAGGACAAAATAAATGTATATAATTTTATGTTTGTAGTTTATTTAGAATATATTTAATTATCCCACAACATAATTTAATATTCACTTGTGAGTGCAGTTAAACAGTTTATTAGGAACAATCAAAGCTGACTTTCAAACTGAATTTTTTGTATCATTACTCCAGTCACACAATCCTTCAGAAATCCTTTTAACAATCTTATTTTCTACAAAACAAACAAAATAAAACATTTATTGTTATTATTATTATCATTATTATTATTATTATTAATGTTGAAAAGAGCTGAGAATATTTTTTTCAGGTTTTTTAGGGGGGGGTAAATTGAAAGAACAGCATTGTTTCATTTGTTATAGTTACATTTATTTGTTACATTTATATTATTTACATCAAGCTTTTGAATGGTATAGTAGTGTATATTGTTATTGAAACTTCATAATATTTCACTTGATTATACATTTAGTCAGGAATTATAGTTTGGAAAAAGTCTTTGGAAAAAGTCTAACTAGTAAAATGTTTACACGTTATGTGAAAACTAGTACAAACTATATAAATAAATAAAAAGAGACTCACTCATGTTTATGATCTCTGCTGAATAAAGTGCTTCATTCTTTTTTTCTGAGGAAATCCAAATCTCAAATCCTCAAACACATCACATCTTTTTGGGATGAATTATGTCTTATTCCTCTCATCGCGAAGCAAACAGTAAAATAAAAAAACTTGAAGAACAGTCTCGCTGTGTTGTCGTCTGTTGTGTGGGCGTATTCAAAAGCCGTGCACTTCAGTGAAACATTAGAATCTGAATAGCGCGTTCAGCGCGGGGGCGTGGTCACATTAGAAGATAATGAAGGGAGACGTGAAAAACGGACATCACGTTGTTTTCATATGGATTACTTTATCACAGAATATTTGTTTTCGGCAGCATTTGTTTAGTTTAAAGGTAGACATGTCAGGCTTTCTATAGATATATCTCTCATGTCTCTTCGTTGAGTATTCACTGAGTTACAGTTCAATTTTAATGACGCGTTTGTAAATGAAGATCAGCGCAGACAAAGGCTGCAGACAGCACTCCTTGTTTGTTATCTTTATTTTATAAATGCACAAAGTTTTGTTGTTATTATGTCTGTATACAAAAAAAGTAGAGCCTTTACAGATTCGATTGATGTATTGCTCTTATCTGTACGATCAAAACTGAAAGTGTAATTTAAGTTCTTTTCGGGGTTATCAGGAGAAAATACCCCAAAACGCGTATACGTGTTAATTGACTGCAGAGGGTTAAAATGTAAACATTATTAGGTTGCGACCGCGCAGAAGAAATTATATGCCGCGCACATGCAAAAATGAGTTGGGAAATCCATTTGATTGAAAAGCTAAATAATTGCAATGATAGTTGTGACGCGACACAATAATATAAAACCCATTATGATCAGTAATTTGGTCTACACTTGATGCCGCGCCCCGCCACATGAAAAATCTCCAACAGTAAACTGATGCCTCGTTTTTCTATTTATGATGTACTGAAACAAAGTTCAAATGATTTCCGATGCGACAAGTGTCGCGTCCAGTGTAGACATGGTGTTACTGTACAATTACACAGTGTAGTGTAGAAGTTAAAAGTGTAGAAGTGTGCTAACTCTACTACATAGGGATGTTTAGATAACTTGCATTATATAATAATTCACATGTTATATATTATATTACAGGTGCATCTCAATAAATTAGAATGTCGTGGAAAAGTTAATTTATTTCAGTAATTCAACTCAAATTGTGAAACTCATGTATTAAATTATTTCAATGCACACAAACTGAAGTATAGTTTAAGTCTTTGGTTCTTTTAATTGTGATGATTTTGGCTCACATTTAACAAAAACCCACCAATTCACTATCTCAACATATTAGAATATGGTGACATGCCAATCAGCTAATTAACACAAAATACCTGCAAAGGTTTCCTGAGCCTTCAAAATGGTCTCTCAGTTTGGTTCACTAGGCTACACAATCATGGGGAAGATTGCTAATCTGACAGTTGTCCAGAAGACAATCATTGACACCCTTCACAAGAAGGGTAAGCCACAAACATTCATTGCCAAAGAAGCTTGCTGTTCACAGAGTGCTGTATCCAAGCATGTTAACAGAAAGTTGAGTTAGGGCTGGGCGATATGGCTGAAAACTGTATCACGATATAAGTGTTTCATATTGGTCGATATCGATAATTATTGATATTTTTATGACCTATTTAAAATAAGGACCAGGAGAAAAATATATTACATTTAAACATTTTTATTTTTAACTTAAAGGATTAGTTCACCTCAAAATGAAAATGTCCTAATAATTTACTCACCCCAATGCCATCCAAGATATCCATATCTTTCTTTCTTCAGTGGAAAAGAAATTTAAGTTTTTTGAGGAAACAATAGCAACCAACTGAATTGGTTGCCATTAAAGTCCATTATATGAAGAAAAAATCCTGAAATGCTTTCCTCAAAAAACTTAATTTCTTTTCCACTGAAGAAAGAAAGAAATGGATATCTTGGATGGCATTTGGGGTGAGTAAATTATTAGGAAATTTTCATTTTGGGGTGAAGTAATCCTTTAACCTTCATCTGATTCATAAGTGTGATTGGCAAAGGACAAAAAAGCAGAAAAATATAAGGCGCACCTATCATGACGCGGCGACAGCACGTGTGATTATCCGCTAGTTAGGACATCGCACAAGATTTGTGTCAACACAGAAAACATTTCATCACTGGTTATGTTTTGTTCGTTTATTTAAAGTGTGGTTTATGTCAGCTGAATGTGCGGCATGCTTTTCAGAGAAGATAAGGCAACGTTATTTTAGTCAGTCAGTTAGTCATCTTATATACATCACTCACCGAACAAATAAGGCTTTACCACTTATCACTCCACGCCGATTCTGTTACTGAAGAATCCAACACGAGACAACAATATGGCGCAACCAAACTGTTACATGATTGGCTGGTAGTGTGTCACTCCCTACGTTGCTATGTTACCAGAGAGCGAGTGCCTTTGTTCATGCAACCAAACTTGCTTCGCAACCTCTGGTTTCTTCCGACGAAGAAAAAAAATATCGAAAGTTTTATCAAACGCATTTTTTTTAAATATTGATTACATGTCTATCGAGATACATATCGTTATCGTTTTATCGGCCAGCCCTAAGTTTAGTGGAAGGAAAAAGTGTGGAAGAAAAAGATGCACAACCAACCGAGAGAACCGCAGCCTTATGAGGATTGTCAAGCAAAATCGATTCAAGAATTTGAGTGAGCTTCACAAGGAATGGACTGAGGCTGGGGTCAAGGCATACAGACGTTTCAAGGAATTTGGCTACAGTTGTCGTATTCCTCTTGTTAAGCCACTCCTGAACCACAGACAACGTCAGAGGCGTCTTACCTGGGCTAAGGAGAAAAAGAACTGGACTGTTGCCCAGTGGTCCAAAGTCCTCTTTTCAGATGAGAGCAAGTTAAGTATTTCAATTGGAAACCAAGGTCCTGTAGAGTCTGGAGGAAGGGTGGAGAAGCTAATAGCCCAAGTTGCTTGAAGTTCAGTGTTAAGTTTGCACAGTCTGTGATGATTTGGGGTGCAATGTCATCTGCTGGTGTTGGTCCATTGTGTTTTTTGAAAAGCAAAGTCACTGCACCCGTTTACTAATAAATTTTGGAGCATTTTATGCTTCCTTCTGCAGACCAGCTTTTTGAAGATGCTGATTTCATTTTCCAGCAGGATTTGCACCTGCCCACACTGCCAAAAGCACTAAGGCTGCATTTACACTGCAGGTCTTGATGCCCAAATCCGATTTTCTGACTATATCCGATTTTTTTGACGACCCGCTTACATCATCTTTTAAAAGTGACCCGTATCCGATTTTTGCATTTACACTATACACTGCTGAAACTACCAAACGTAGAGGTTCTGACGCGGAAAAGGAAGTAAAACAGCACGAAATACAATGGATGCAGATGCAATTAATATTATACAGTGTTTTGCTTTCGACAATATTTTGAAAAGTCAACAAAAAAATCAGCAAAACATTGGTCTCGTACGGCGCGGCGGAGAAAAAACCGCTTAAACCGTGCCTCCCCATATCTCGTGAAATGTCTTTAAACACGGATTTATTTCTGTAACAACCCTGCATTTTTTTGCCTGCACTGTCTCTTCGCCCCAAAGACTTAAAAGACATGAAACCTTGGCATTGCTCCACTGTGTGTATCCTTCGTCCTCCATCGCGCCTATAATAAGTCATGTGATCTCAGTTGGTGGCGTCCACCTGAGTTGACGTCACTCTTTTAATGACGTACGACTCGCATTTACTGGGGAATATCCGATTTGTCTGCTTACATGGCACACGCAAATGCACGTATCCGATTCATATCCGATTTATTACCACATATGAATGAGGCCTGAATCCGATCTGAGAAAATCGGAATCCATGCGGTTTTTTTTCCTGCTTACACGTTCACCGGTCATATCCGATCTGTGCCACATGAGAGGAAAAAAATCGGAATTGGGTCACTTGAACCATGTAGTGTAAATGGGGGCCTAAAAGTTGGTTAAATGACCATGGTGTTGGTATGCTTGACTGACCAGCAAACTCACCAGACCTGAACCCCATAGAGAATTTATGGGGTATTGTCAAGAGAAAAATGAGAAACAAGAGACCAAAAATGCAGATGAGTTGAAGGACACTGTCAAAGAAACCTGGGCTTCCATACCACCTCAACAGTGCCATAAACTGATCACCTCCATGCCACGCCAAATTGAGGCAGTAATTAAAGCAAAAGGAGCCCCATCAAGTATTGAGTACATGTACAGTAAATGAACATACTTTCCAGAAGGCCAACAATTCACTAAAAATGTTTTTTTTTTTAAATTTTTTTTATTGGTCTTATGAAGTATTCTAATTTGTTGAGATAGTGAATTGGTGTTTTTTTTTGTTAAATGTGAGCCAGAATCATCACAATTAAAAGAACCAAAGACTTAAACTACTTTAGTCTGTGTGCATTGAATTTATTCAATACATGAGTTTCACAATTTGAGTTGAATTACAGAGAAAAATTAACTTTTCCACGACATTCTAATTTATTGAGATGCACCTGTATATTATATTATATTATATTATATTATATTATATTATATTATATTATATTATATTATATTATATTATATTATATTATATTATATTATATTATATTATAAAGAATTTAACTGTTCTGTGTGAGATTTATTTATTTTTAATAATTTTAATAGTATTTCTTGGTAACAGCACTGTAAAAAAAAGTTTTCTCTGGTATCCTAAAATGTGCATAATTTAGTTACATTAAGGATCAAATCAAGTATAAATAGCACATTAAAGTAAAGAAAAAAAAAATTAGAGAGAACATCGATCAGAATTATGGAGTAAATGTGGACATAATTTTAATTTTTTGCTCAATTATTATTTTAATAACCACACAAACAATGTTGCAATACATTACAAAAAAAAAAAAAAAAGTACTTTGCTGAAGAGCAAGGAGAGAGTGCTTGGTTCGACTTGTATCCACATCCCTGGCCACCCAGAACAGGAGTCACAGTAGTTTTATTCCTTATGAGACAGGGCAAAGAGCAAATGTTCGTCATAAAATCAATGATTTGCATCTCAATATCCTGAGCTTTTGTAATATTTATTGCATGAATATTAATGTTAAACCATAACGTAGGCCTGTGCTTGAATTGGTTGCCAAAGGAGATGTAGGATGTACTCTTAAATTATAGATTGCTGCAATTTTCTTTGAAATAAAATAGTTATAATCACAATAATCATAGTAATTGACTTTAATGGTGTATTTGTAAAATAGATTCCATAAATTTGTCCTCCACTTATTTCTGTGATCTCAGTGATGCTGAGGCTACCTATAATCTTACTGCACATACAGATGCTTTGGGCTGTTCTTTATTCTTGCTTTTTTAGTAGTTAAAATAATTTATGAATGTTTCTTCAACTTTAGGCACTTTTGTTGCACTGGTTGATTTATTAATTTTTTTGTAAAATCATGTTTTTACTTTTTTGTTTTTGTTTTATGAAGGTCACATTAAAACAGTCTTGAAAGCTTTTACCGTGGCTTAATAATGTATTTGTGCTACTTTTCAAATCCCTTCTATACAATTTATTGTTTTGCTCTTCTTTTTTTTTTTGTCCCAGACTGTCAATCTTAAAATAAAAATAAAATATGAGCCTTTTAAAAAATATGATAATAAACCATTTAAATATTTACTGTGCAAAACAGTTCATCAATTTATAAACAACAATTTAATCCCTAATCAGATAAATCAATAAAAATATGATTATGAACAAAATATTTCAAATAATTTCTAATAAAGATTAAATTGTCAAATTGTGCATAAAAAGTAAGAATATTATTGGTGTATGATGCAATACAGTATCAACCATTTTATTCTAATTCCGTCACTTCCATCACCAAATAAAAGATGATTTAAGAAGGTGGTAGGAATGTTTATGGAAAAAATTAAATAATTGTACATTTTTGAACATTGATAGGTGACAAATTAAATAAACTGAGTTTTAAGGGAGTCCAGAGGGCCAAAATTGTCGATAATTGAAGAAGCACCCATTTTTGTATCGCAGTGTAGCCACAAAGTGTTTATGAACTGCATATAGGGTTAGCAAAAGGTTTATCAATGTTATACATGGCCACACATCATCCCAGAGAAAGGACAGAGAAGAAGTATGAGATTGAAAGTGTTTGACACTTGAACATCTGGATGAAAAATAAGTGGCTTCCTCTGAAATGTCATGCTTAAACAGGGGTAGACTGCTAAATTATTTCTAGACGTTTTGTTTACTTGTGCACGACAAGCATCATTGAGCTAGTGTCGACTCCTCTCTCTTCGCGGATCAGATAATGTGCAAATGGACCTGTCGGGATTTGCATTACTGGCTGTACTTAAGCTCCCACAGTTTAGGAGGAAGTGTGGGCGTCTTGCTGTAGTTTCAGATACAGGATATCATTACTCCTGTGAATTAAGAACAGCATTACAGGAGTGAGACAAAACTTGTCAACAGTTCTAAAACAAAGTACATTATTTTTCCTCTTCTGGATTCAAACATTACAGGACAGCATTTTGGGGGGTTTTAAGCATCAAAACAATAAAAGTTGAATACAGCTTTAAATTTGAAAGACTTTAAGGATTTTATTTTCACAAATGTTATTTGAAACATTAAAGGCACTTTACTTGGATTTAAAATGCTTTCTATGTTTTTAAATGGCACCAAAATGGGACATCTCGTCTTTAACCCATATATAGTCTTACTCATTGGCTTGTTTGCCCTTTAAAACTGTATTCAAATGTATAGTAATTTACATAATTTATAAATACATTTATATACATAATATATCTATATTTTCAAGAAAATTATGTAATGTCTCATGAAGTTTAGTATCTAATCTAATAATTTATTAAACTGTAATTTATTATCCAGCTAACAGAGTTTTACTCAAGATTTCTCTCTCTCTCTCTCTCTCTCTCTCTCTCTCGCTTTCTCTCTGGTTTGGTTTATCTGGCTGCAAAGATTATTATGCTAGTTATATTTTCAAAATGAATTAGCCACACACAAAAAAAGCAACCTGCATCTGGAGATAATTGTATTTAATGCAGAATTTTGAAACATTTCTGAATATGCTTTTAAGCCCATGTGGAAACCTCTTTTGGGTATCGTAATTATCATCATAATTTTTGTTATTTTGACGTACTGCAATGAAAGCTTAAAAGCAAATTGTCCCTTTTGTGATTATGTTTACTGCGTGTGCTTATTGAGTCTGTACCTCACGTTAGCCTGAACTCAAATTAGATAAAGGAAACCTGGCATGATTATGATTCATAAGTGCAATTTTCTGCTTTGGTGTTGTAAGTAATGGCAGTGAGTGTAGGTGTAAGTAATTGTAGTAAAGCACAGTGTATCTGCTTCACTTGGTTCAGTGGTTCTGAATGCATTGCTCATACATTTGTTCTGTGCAAAATATCTCCAATACAACGAATGCAGCTTTGGAAAGGACTAATACTAGATTGTCAACATAAAACCTTTTTTTTTTTTTTTTTTTTTTTTTTTTTTTTTTTTTTTTTTTTTTTTTGAAAATGCAGTGGTGTATTTTTATGAAAAACAAATTTACTGTAGAATTCCCAATTTTAGGGCTACATGCTTATGACAGAAATCATAAATAACATTTATTTTCTGAGTGTAAACACTGATACAGCATACACATGTTGAAATGATCTGATCACAAATAAAATCCTACAACACTGGGATCATCGTCACTTTTAATGATTTCTTAATCGTGGCAGCTGTAATTATTTGATTGATTAATTGTTCAGCCCTGCCAGATTTCAAACCCAATGTAATTGGACAACCATGAGACTGTGGCTCTCACCGTAAGCAGCATGACACTATGGCAGCTTTTTCCCCAGAGACTGGGCTGGTTTAATTCACTGCCATGTTTGCCAGTCTGCAGATGACACATGTGATTTAGGGCTGCTGGCTGTCTGAAGGGTTGGGATCAGCTGTAGAGCAGCCAGGAGGTGCATAAATCCCGTTGGTGGATGTCAGCTCTACACCTGGCATCACTCAAAGCTACAGGTCATCTCTGGACCAGAACCAAACCACTGAGTCCAGCTGGAGCTGCTGTTGACAGACTCATTTGTGTGTTCCCTGCTTGAGATAATGAGCCTATACAGAGGATAGATCTACAGTTCATAGCCATTACCTTGGCAAAGGGTGCTAGCTTGTGTCACGTGACCGACAGAGTCATGCAAAATTTTGGATATATCTTTTGAATGAGATAGCACTGACTAAACGGAGTAGGATAATTTTCAGTTTCAATCTTTTTCTTAGATAAAGAAACGTCATATGGCTAGACTTGGAATGTAGTACAAGTTACTGTTTTTTAGGCAGTTTTTGCAATGACAGTACTTTTATCTGCCTATTACTTGCTTTATTTTTATTTTTTTACAAAATGGTTGGTTGTTTTAGAGTAGGGATGGGGTTAAGTGCTCAAAATATATCTGTAAAGTATAAATATAAATAAAGTTCATTTTTACTTTTATGAATGCATGCAAAAATTTAAATGACGCACAAGGCAATTTATAGAATTTAACGGACTTCCTAGTTCGTCAGTGTAACAATGCCTAGGGGTACTTTAGCGTATTAATAGTGACGTGCAAGGCACTAGACCATGCTTCAGTTTTTTGAGAATGGGTTGTTTTAGGTTGTTTTCACACTTCGTTTCATTGCTTTAACTGCAGATCTGTTTTCACATTGCACTATTTCAAATCACAGTATGAGCACTGATTTTAGGGGCATCTGTGTAATAATACAAGAGAAGACACAAGTTTCAATGTACTTCTTGAGGAACTGGTCCCTTTGGCACTTGCGTTTGTCTGCTTCAAATGCAGTGCAGGAGATGCAGAGAGATGCTCTCCAAAGGGAATTTATTCAGAGGCAAGCAGGTTTGAGAAATGCATTATTCTGTAATTAGTGTGACCGGGATCATGGCTAGATGCAAATTATATGTCTACAAAAGCAGTTCACTCACGTGATTCAAGATGAACATTTTAAAGCAGACTTACTGGTGCGCACCCAAATTTGAAAACCGCTTTAACACCAACCAAATGAATCAAACTCTGATGTCAAAATTGGGTTTGCACCAAAAGCTCTAGCATGAAACAGCCTTGTTTTTAATCTTTAAAGAGCCAGTGTGTGCAGTGTGGTCTTTTAATGTCAGCTGGTCATCTAGAAAAAAAAAAGAACCCATCCCCTCCCCCGACTGGGTATTGATGCCTGTGTGACATTCAAACAAGAGAAAGGTTGTGTGAGAGACATCTTGTAGAAAGAGGAGCTCATTCTTGTAAAGATTGACCCTTAGTTCACTTGCACATTCAGTTAAAATTATCTAATCTAATCTAATCCCAGCTGAGATTGGAGATAGATAGGAGAATATGAGATTTGGAGTTGGGTATTGGTGGGAAAGGCATGTGTTTTAATTAAGAAATCTAGCAGGAAATCTAGCAGATATGATTTAGTAGATAAGTTAAAAAAAACAGTGGTCTGAGAACAGAACCCTGGGGTACTTCTGTAATGAGGAAGTTTATACATGCAAAATACAGTCAAGGAAAGCACAAATTCAGGGAGGAAGATACTACTATAGCTACTTTATTTTTAAATTGTATAAATATTTTACAATATTTACATTCCTATATTTGTGTATTTTGGTCAAGTAAATGATCTTTCAAAAATACACAAAATTTACTAACCATACAGTTTTGAACAGTAGTGTAAGGCAGCAGAGGATCTCAACAATAATTTACTATAGTTATAATAGTTTGATGACAAACTCCTTCATATTTAGTCAGTATTTTATTTTAATATATCATATTCCAGAATTTTAATTAATTTTATGATAATGTGCAAATTGATGAAAATGAAAAAAGAAAAAAATCAACAACCTTTTTTTTTTACAGTAATTTTGTTAACAAGATTAATACTGTGTAATGGTTTATGTACATGTCTGCAGGGTGCGATTTGTGAAAAAAACAGGGGGGTGATGCTTTTTTTGTTTTTTTTTAATTGATTTTTTTTAATATGGTGGAATGTGTTTTTTGTTATCTGTTTTTTATAAAAATTTTGTGGGTATGTTTTGGGTATTTTTTTTGTTTTTTTGTTGTCGGTTGTTATTCAAACCAAATTATATAGAGAAAGCAAGCAAAGAACACAACAGAGGTTTTTGAAACTCCGAATCAGTTTAACCATTGTGTCACAAAATGATTCACTGTTTCGAAGTGCTGCAATCGGATCGCGTATCACAAATCATTTGATCCAGATTGGGACTTCAAAGTGTGTACTGCTAATCATTTTGGTTCAGATCGGGATGTCAGAGCGCGGGTTTGCAGGACGTTTTTATCCCCACCAGGGATAAAAATAATTCAGCAGAGGCAGTGATGCATAGACCAGAGTGGGGGAAACCCCCCTCATCCCCCCAGCAAATCGCACCTTGCAAGTCTGTATATACATTTAATTTAAAGGTACTATATAAACTGAGAAGTTCAAGTATAAATCTGCATCCTAATGTCTTATTGTATTTATTGTAAAGGTGTTTTGAATAGGGTGGTTCACAGCTTGTTCCTAATGATGTTTCATTTAGATTTTTTTATGAGAATTTGTTTCCATTTCAATCTGTGTTTAGCATCTCCTACAACAAAACTTTTCCTTTATCAGTTATTTTAATACAGAAGAGTCTAAAAATCAAAGTTGAACACAGAGTATATATATTTTTTTGTTATTATACAGTTCACACAATAACCTTTTTTTTATTTTATTTATTTATTATTTATTTATTTATTTTTTGTCAAAGGGGAGGTTTATTTAAACAGGAGTATTATTCCAGCTGTGCTGTATCCTTTATAGTGATAATTCCCTTATAATGTCCTATCATGCCCATGTCCTGCCCTAGATGTAAAGCCTTTTTTATCAACACTGGCTTTCAGATGCTCCCCTTCATTCACAAGTTTATTGCCTTTTTTGTTCTACTGTAAGCAATGTCGAGTAACACCCTAGTGTTAAAAGCATTGGGAACATGTATGTTGAGAGCTACATTTTGTGTTAAAAAAAAGAATAGTTCCCAGAAAAGAGACGGTGTATCCCTTTAGTTCTTGTCTCATGTGTGATGCTTTCGAGAGGGGAGTAGGTTCAGGGTGAGATGAAACATACAGGTTTGAGTATACACTAAAAGTACGAGTGGCCGTTCCATCGTTCAGCACCACTTTTCCTCAAGTTCCTCCAACACTGAGGCACTTTACCGTGAGAGCACTGCAATGAGACTCCTACACAAAATCATCAGAAGTGCCACAGGTCACACCGAATGTCTGAAATTATCATGCTTTCTCAGGAGATATGTGGTCTGTGTGACAAAAACAGAGAACTTGACTCTTCAGGGCCATGAAATGGTGGGTTGACCCGTATGAAATCTCCAGCTGCAGATCTTCCACATGTCAGTCCAGTGTGACCCTTGCACATTGCTTTTGGCTTTCATAGGTTTTGGAGGTTTTTTTTTTTTCCGGCAAATTTATATTCAGATACCAATAAAAGCTCTATTTTTGTGTTTAATGTATAACAGGGGCATTCAGTTTGTTGTAAAAGCTGTGAATGCTTTGCATTAGGGTTGTTGCTGATAGACGATTCTATTGTGAATCGACGATAGTCAGAGATATTGCCTGTGGCTGATTAGCAAGACGATTTTTAATATTATTATCAAGCTAGTAATACTTAGCTAACTAAAAGCGAGGGCTTATTTTGTTCCATCATATTTTTTTCATGTTTTTACAGTGTACCTTTTGGTGCGTTATAAACCAATCACACACAATTCTGTTGAGTTTATTGAATGCAGCAGCCAATCAGAGGCATTCAGATGAGTCATCACTGAAACACTGGAGTTTTTTCGTTTTTAGTGCATGCACGCTGACTCCTGAATTCTGTTTCTCTGCGAATTCTTCACATAAACAATAAAGTGCAGATGTATGTGCTAAGTATAAGAGATTTATTCATCATACAGTGTAGACAGCTTCACTGATTATAATGGGAGTGTTTTTTAAAGTGCATAAACTCGCACTAGATGGAAGTCAGTGATGATGTTCTGTGATAATGTAAATGTTCTTTGCTCGTTTTCTGTAGATGCTGTTGGAAAAACTGAGGAAATGTAAAGCAATATAATTAAACTTACAATGGGCCTCATTCATGAAACATTCGTAAGTATATGAGTGAATAGGAGTAATTTGCATGTAAAACAGACCTCCCCGAAAAATTTTCCTCTAGCTACACAAAACGCTTCGTAAACGTCCAATTTTGTTAGTTAAACCGTGTATGTTAATGCATTCCAATCATTGGTAAATAGGGCGCACGCAGTCATTCACAATTTAGCATAATCCCCATTTACAGCTTACGTAAATTGCATGTCCAGGACACACAGTGAAATATTCTGGTCTACTTTTTCAGGTTTCACTCCCCGTATATTGCATAATAAAAACAACAAAAAAAATAGAACATTTTCATGAATTCGCAAGTTTATGTCAGAACAGCTTTACAAACGATTTACACAAAAATTCGTTTCTGCCCAGTGTTTCATGAATGAGGCAAATGTTTCTATTAAACTGTTATCATGTTAAATACAAATTCAGTCATATTAAAAATATTTTATGACTTGACTATATGCTACATGACTAAAAAGATACAATGTGTGTTTAATAGATTACGCTAACATTAGGCTGCTTTTAGCCTTACCCTGGGTTGGTTCACTCTCCGCCTATGAAAGTAAATGAAGTAAATAATTAAATAAAATCGCACAATATATATTGTATCCGGTTAATCACAGGCTGACGATAGGATAAATATGACTATGGGGCATTACCGAACACTACTCTGCATACTCAAGGCATGTGAGAGAATGGGTTTGAGGAATGGCTAATTAATATGATTACTCTCATCATCTGAGGTGTAATTCATATAACTATGTATGTTACTGTACTATAAACTCTTTATTTGCAAAGAATGGTAATTTTCTGTAAATCTGCAAGTTATGGAGGGATTCGGGTGAGGGAATCCACAACAGCTTTGGAGTTTACATTCTATTACTGTAAATTGTCCATTACTGTTCCCACGTTCTCATTGGTTTTGCAAGTGGTGATTTCATGCTCAAGAAAAGTTGCCTAAGAACTCTGCTTGACCAAGAGGAAAACTGTGCTGGTTCTGCCGGATCTCAGTTATCAAAAATCACATTGTATTTGATTCAAGAACATAATGCAACTAAATCAAATGGGGAAAAAAAAAGTCATAACTCTGTATTTTGATGATTTTCAAAATTTTGTGGAAGTATGAGGTCAATTTTTATTTAGCAACAATTTAGCAACATGCAAGCAAACTAATCAAAATGAAAAACTCTTTAAATCTGATTAAGAAGTTACCACACACCCAGAGGCCCCATTCTCCCTATACACAATATACGTCAAGCTGCGTAGGGGCCCCCGAAACACCAGGGTGCCCCTTGCTCTTCAAAGATACAAGTTATCAAGTTTTTGAATTTGGTCAGCGGTTATTCATTTCAATTCAAGTTTATTTGTATAGTGCTTTTTACGATACAAAATCATTGCACAAAAGCAAATTTACAGAAAATTAAGTTTCTACAATATTTAGTAGTAGCTTATCAGTGATGACTTTATGTGCACTATGGCAGAAATGTTCAGAAAAATCAATTAAAGACGTAATCAAAACAGAACCGATGAACACTGTTAAAAGCAATTATTATATGATGCAATCAAACTTGTAGCAAAATTTAGTAGTTCTGTATGTTGTTTCAGGGTCAGCATCATCTGAGGTCCTCTGAGGGGTTGGCATCATCTCTTCTCAGGTGTTCTGGATCCAGACTGAAGCTTGTGTAAATCCTAGTCCCCTGGCAAAACAGAGAAATAAACAGAGACATAATTAGCGTAGCTGCTGTTCCAGCCAAGTAAAATTAATTAGTTTAACCCAACTTTAAGAAAAATAATGCGCATTTGATCAGATATAACTGCAGTCCAGAATTATGAGATGGCATTATTTGAATGCTTGGCCAAAGATGTGTTTTTAATCTAGATTTTAAACAGAGAAAGTGTGCCTGGACCCCGAACATTATCAGGAAGGCTATTCCAGAGTTGTGAAAAAGTCCATTTAGTGGACTTTGCTATCCTAGGTACTACCAAAAGTCCAGCGTTTTGAGACATTAGGGAGCTTGAGGATTTGTAACGTGGCTGAAGACTAGTTAGGTACGCAGCAAGAGCAAAACATTAAGGGTCTTCTAAGTAAGTAATAACATTTTGTAACTGATAACCGAACTTAATAGGTAGTGTGACGGGAGGAGCAAAACGACAGACACAGTGGGGGTGGCGTTCAGCCTCGGAGACGGTTTTTATTTACAGAAAATAAACCAAAGAGGGAATAAAGTGTGTCCAAAAGGGGAAAGAGTGTCCAAAACAACAGGGGAATTGGTGTCCTCGTCGTGCTGCGGGGTTCGTGGGGGTCTGGCAGTGTTCACGGAGGGAAGGTCCAGGTGAGGGGCGGAGTCCGGTGGCCCACACGCGCTCCCCTCTTGGGTCCAGGTCACGATTGGAAAGGCGCTCCTTCTAGCGGCCGCATCCTTCTCGTTGGCCGCGGCACCTGCAGGGGATGGACGCCTGGCACTCTGGACCTGATGTCCGTGTAACTGGTGTTGCGGCCGCATCCGGACCGCGGGTCCGGCAGCGGAAGAGAGACCCGGTCTCCGGTGAGAGAGAGGCTATGTAAACTGGCGGCAGCGTGATGAGTACTCGTTTCCTTCAGGTGGTGCCCCATCACCGCTACCAGCCCTGACTTCGTCTAAGCGCCCACCACTCTCTCACACACCACTCCGCAATGGGCCTGGTGAAGAGGTGGCCGATTTGATCAAGTCTCCAGTCAAGTCAAGTCACTTTATTGTCACATCACCACAGCACATGTGCCTTGGACGTACCTGGTTTGTCCCTTTAAGTCTGTGATTTTATTGTTCCCTGCCACATGCCTCTTTTTGCATCGCTGGTGTTGATTTTCTTCAACTTTGTTTTTTGTATGTCTTTTTGGGGGGGGGGGGGAGCTGAGGGATTTCCTGAGATCGTACTCTTTTGTGCGATCATCCGTTTCCGATTTAACGCAGGTCCTCGCTGACATGCTGCTCGAACAGTCGCTATTATCCAACCGGATTTTTTGGTGTGGTAGATGGGGTTGTTTGTGTCTGCACTACATACACACTTCCTGATGGAAACACGTTTACAGTTGTCTGATTAGTCGCCTCTAGGTCGTGATCAAAGACTGCTGCGGGAAACATTTGTCCCAGTCCCACGTGATCAAAACAGTCTTGTGTATAGCTTCTGATTGGTCCTCGACGCTAGCACTGAATTTGTCCGGAGGGTGGGGTGCTTCCCGTTTCAGTTGTAGCCTATAAGCCATGGCAGAGCAGAATTGAAGAGTGATTACGATTTGCCGAAAGGTGGTCGTGGGAGGAGATGATTTGTAGGCGTCCCCGGAACGGAGAGTAGCAGTGGTCCAGTGACACGATCACTCACGCGTGTTTGATTGGGATGATGTTGAAAATATTTCGGAGCTATTGTTCTGAAGTTGGCTTTGTTAAAGTCCCCCATACCAATAAACACTTCATCTGGGGTACGCGGTTTTCCTGCTCACTTATATTCCCATACAGTTCCTTGAGTGCCTGGTCTGTGTTGGCTTGAGGGGGGAATGTAAACAGCGGTGATTATGACCGCTGTAAATTCCCCTCGGTAGCCAGAATGGTCGACACAGAAGCAATATGAAATTCCCAGATCAGGGGAGCAAGAATGATTTAATAGAGTGTAGGTTCCTTTCATCACACCACGAGTTGTTGATAAAGGAAACAAACGCCCCCACCTCTGCTTTTCCCTGTTGAGCTCTTTCGTTCTGTCCGAGCGGTGCACGGAGAACCCCGTGAGCTCGATGGCTGAGTCTGGAACCACTGCAGACATCCCGGTTTCTGTGAGGCAAATAATGCAGCAGTCCCTTGTTTCTCGTTGGTATGAGAACGTGCCCGCAGTTCGCAAAGTTTGTTGTCCAGTGACTGAACGTTAGCCAGCAAAATGGATGGGAGAGGAGGTCGGAGGGGGACGACGTCTGAGTCTGACGAGGACTCAGAGTAAAAATTTACGTTAGTACATTTTTAACAGTGGGAGGGAGGCAAAAATGGGACAGGCAAAGGGTGTCAAACTCAGTTCCTGGAGGGCCACAGTCCTGCACAGTTTAGATATAACCCTAATTAAACACACCTGATCCAGCTAATCATTTAGGCTTATTTGAAAACTACATGATATGTGTGCTGGAGCAGGGTTAGAACTAAACTCTCCAGGAACTGAGTTTGACACCCTGGGATAGGCCTATTAATCTTAAAACGTCTCAGGTTACAAATGAACCATGGTTCCCTGAGTAGGGAACGAGACACTGCTCCTCTATGGTCGCTATGGGGAACACCTCGGTCGTGACCCCGTGTCTGAATCATACAAAATGAAAAAAACAAACCCACGAGTTGGCCGGCGACAGCCTCTTGACGTCACTACCGTTGGCGAACTGATGAAAACAGGCACTGGGAAAACACGTCATTCACTTCTTCGCCCACCTGAGTTTTCTGCGTCCCGAAGCACGGTAGAGCTTGAGGACGCAGTGTCCCGTTCCCTACTCAGGGAACCAGCCATACTTCGTACCCCCCTCTGGAGACGTTCCCTTTCAAGGGAACTTCGAACCGGCGTCCCCTAGGCACGCCAGGGGGCACCAGTATACCCACGCCGCCATGCTGATGGGAGTGCAGGCCAGAATCATGGCTATAACACTCGCGTACCAACTCTACCATTTCAATGGGAGCTGTCCCCCGGACGCTTTAGACGGGCTGTCTCAGCATAATTCCTTACGGCCAAAGGCCTAAGCTACTATACCCAACTTGAATTGTTAGGCCTCCGGCCCGGTGGTAGAGCTAAAGCCTTGGAATCAGGAAAGATTCCTTTAAAGGGATACGGCTAGGAACCCAAGCATTTTATACTAAGTCTTTGCCTGTCACACAGGCTACAGCTCGTTGCTTCTCCGCAGTGCTGTTTGGCTGAAGCCGAGCTGCCCCAACAGATCTCCAGTAGGGCAAACACCTGTTGTTTAGATTAGGTATCCCAGGATACATGGTGGAGTGGCGCCCAAGATGAACGGGCTTTACCAACTCCAAGCGAAAGGGCACGAAGCAACCGCTACAAGCCGCCACCATATAGGATTTTAGAAAGAACGAGAGTACTAGCGGGCGAACTTACCACAGTGTGTGGATTTCAGAAAGTGTGCAAAGACTTCACGCGGCACACCTGAACCATATCATGGATTTTCAAATACTGTTCTAGGGGAAGGGCTCTCGTGGCACTCCTGATAGAGCAGCTCATGAGATGGAATGGTGCATCTCCAAAAAGCCATGTTTGAGCATCATCAACATCGACCTGTGGCAATAATGCTGGAGCGCTCCTGGGAAAAACAGTGAACTCAGTCTCATACATGAGAGGAGAACTCCTGAATCCAGATTAGCACGTCATAGGCACCCTCTCTTGGAAAAGGGGACGCTACTAAACTAAAACCACGAGAATCGCCCCAATAGCCCCTCATGTTGAGGGAAGCGATGCTTGAAGTGTATAAACAAATACACACTGGCTGAATGGAGCCCAAGGAACCAAGGTCTAATCATCTCATAAGGAACGAGGCGGAGCTCGTAACCCTTACCATACACTGGATTCAGAAAGTCGCAGAGGCATTGCGTGCACACTTACCAATATGTGGATTTTTAGAAAGGCGCAAAGTGTTCACAATGTGCACTCTTCCCACCATGTGGTTTTTCAGAAAGTACAACAGCGCTTAGCGTGTGTACCTAAAGGTTTCCTAAGCATCGCAGAGGCCCTGAGCCACACGGGAGAGGCAAGCTCAATTTTATAACCCTAGCGAGGGGAGCATCACCTGAGCAGCAATATACAAAAGCCTTCTATACCTGCCACCTTCACTTCCCGCTGGATGCGACAGCACCTAAGCCGGCGCAAGGAGACCCTCATGAAGAGCATGACCTGGCCGCGACATCCAGTGAACTCCCCTGCATTGCTCGTAGCAGCTATGAGGATCAACGGAGGCTCCAGCAGAGAGACCTGTGATCTCAGAACGAAGACAATAACCCGAACATGTTTTCTCTTTTCCAGCCGGGATGGCTTGTGCTGACGTAGGTTTAGTAATAAACACTGTAACTGAGTTAAACCTAGAAAGGAAACTCACAGAGATGTATTAGTCGACACATAACCGAGCAGGCAAATTTATACATAGAGTCTATACAGAAAGGGTTCTATTTTATACTCACCAACACTCCTGCACGGAGAGCCCGCTCAATGGGCGCCTCCTTTTAGTCCGGGACCATCAGTAAGCGTGGTTGCTATGAACATGAACATCCAAAAACATTATAGTGCCAGAGTCTAGGAGACTGTTCTGCGTTAGAGGTTTCCACCTAAACCTCGATCATGGGGAGCTGGTGGTTACAGGGGAAATTAAGGAAGTGGGAAGGATAAAAGCAAATGGTTATGTTCTGCTACCCCCTCACGGAAATACCTAATTTCCTCTTAACCCTGCCCGCCCAGGTGGGGGGAGGGCGTGAGTCAGCGACACTGGCCTTCTGTGCCGTCTTTGATCCTCAGATCGGAGACAGGCCAGGACCCCTATGTTGTTAGGGCTCAGACCTGGACCTTCGATGGAACGAAGGATCTGAAAGCAGCGGGAGCGCGCCGTCTCCCGAACTTCGATCACCCGTCTCCACGGAAATACTGAAAAAGTTCAGAAGGCTGAAACTTCCTGAGCATCGAGAAGAAAGCCTTTTCTTTCTTCCCGATGTCTGCCAGGTTCATCCACAGATGTCTCTCCGCCACCACCATGGCGCCATAGTCCTGGCGCTTGGCAGAGGCGGCCTGCTTGGTAATTCCGGAGAGAGGCCTGTGGTGCTGCGCGAGCTCGGCTACCTGATCAGGAAAAAGGCTTTCGCCTTTATCCAGGTCTCTTAGCAGATCAGTCTGATATGCTTGAAGCATTTATTTTGTAATAAAGCCACAGCCTGACCTGCTTGCTGCGTATGCCCTGCCATTTAAGCAAGATGCATTGCTTTGAAGGGGCTTAGAGGGCAAGGAGGGAGATTAGAGAGGATGTCTCCCCCGGCAGAATGAAAGCGCTTTCTGCAGGGGGCATCCGCTCATAGTCGTTTTAAGCGATCGCTTCTCGATTTCGGCAAAACTATTATGCTGAAACCGATGGATGCGAGAAGAAACTGCCTCTTTCATTTCCTTCCGCGATCTCTGTATGGAGATCAGGCAGAAATGGAAGGCTCACCTGAGCTGGAGGGCTATGGTGGCGGAAAGATAACGCTCATCGATGGGCGCGATCCATAAACTCCAACAGCCTCTACATACGCAGGAGCAGGAGGGTGAGAAGGCTCAGCCTCAGCTTCTTCACCATCCTCAAATATCTCCTGCTTTTCCTGGGTAAAACCCAGCAGAGCACTAACCTCAGTATCAGAAAGTGTTAAAGATATAACATCATCCTCCCGAGGCTCTCTCTCGTCCGTATCCGCCATTATGAGCGCGAAAGGGAAAGTCCCCTCTTTAAACCATTCAGACAGATCCACCTGAAATTCTCACGAGCTCATTCTCCTCCACCGTGCCTCAGCAGCAGCGGGTCCTGAACCGCAGGAAGCAGATGGCTGCCTTTTTTTTTTTTTTTTTTCTCGGAAAGAAGAGACGAACGAGAGCGGAGCTTCTTTCCCTTGAAAAAACGCTCGCAATGCACGCAAGACTGGCCTCCTCAAAGACATCGCGTGCGTGCTCTTTGCAACCCCAAACAAATGATCGAAAGATCGTGTGTGTCATCGGGTTTCAGCCAATGCCGACACACGGATTGCAAGACATTGTCTAAACGCTTGCTAGTAGTCGCCATGATAGACAGAGAAAGAGTTTCTCTACCGGTTCTTTCAGATGCACGCTTCAAAGCAAAACAGTCAGCGAAGACGAAGAAGAGAATGACGTGTTTTTCCCAGTGCCTGTTTTATAGTCGCGACCGGTAGTGACGCCAGAAGGCTGTCACCGTCCAACTCAATTGGTGGTTTTTTCATTTGTATGTTTCCAGACACGGGTCACGCATTAAACCCCATAGCGACCCCTAGAGGATCTATTCTGGGGTTCCCTTCTTGAAAGGGAACTAGTTGTTTTACTCAAAGGAATCAGTTATTTAGAATAATAAGACATTTTGCCAAGCTACTAGTAACCAGTATCAACAAACTCATCTTTCAATGCAGATATAAATGCAGAAGCTTCCATTGAAGTGGTAGTACCAGGATGTATTACACACTGTTTAGTGTAGTGTGACAAGAATGCATTTAACCTGCAGTTACAAATGCATGAATAATGTTTTCGATATACAAGACAAAATGTTGAATACTCATTTGAAATTATAAAGGTACCACTATTAAAAAAAAAATCAAAGAGTCTTTTACATGTGAAATTAAAATGGCCAGTAGGTGTCAGCAAGTCACTGTTAATAAGTGAATCATTGCGGATTGAACCGAATCATTTAAACGGTTGATTCATTCAGGAACGAAACACTGCCATGTTGCTCAGAGACGCGAATAACTGTGCTTTATGGCTGTAAGGTTTTGTAATTATTTTTTGGTTGTAAAATAGAGCAAAAACAGGCAATATGTATCTAAAAACGCAGGTCTCTTAATTAACTTTTGTTTACTGACCTGTTGTAAATATATATATATATATATATATATATATATATATGTATAAATCATGAAAAAGCCGGCATCTCTTTGTGTGATTCGATTTTACTATATGAAATGATATAAATATGTAAATGTTCTGGCTCCCCTATATCTTCAATTTTGTCATCATTTCTAAATGCATTTTACAAGACTGAATCACACAGTGAAAGAACGCACTATAAATGCTTGCGACATCATTAAAACAACAATTATGATATGTCTTTTTACTAATTTGTGCAAAACCTCTTTCTAAAAGGTCAAAGCTTCATTTTAACCACCAATGCAACTTGATGCCGTTCATTTAGCTTACCTCTACACATGCTTGCGGGAAGGGTTGATGTCTTGTGAGGATTTTAATAAGCTGCTAGTTTGGTCCTCCTAGGCAAGCACAGCTTACTACTGCATAATAAAGCACGGGGCCATGGCCAGGGGTTCACTTCACTTCCTTCGAAGTTCAACTTCAGAATATGATGGCAAGACACGTTTTCAGCGGTGAATGCTGCACCACTAACGCTTGTTTTTCCGTCATTGCATCTGTGGATTTTAGCAACCAGCTTTGTCTCACTCCTGCCCATTATTTTACATCGCCGCGGGTTTCCAGGGAGGCTTTTTTTTCACTCAGTAATTAAGTGTTTTAAAATGTAGCGAGAAGTACAATACTTCAAACAACAAAAGTATACTTAAGTAAAAAGTAAAAATTACAGATTTTAAAAATTACTTTAAAAGTAGAAGTACACAAAAAAAGCTTTCAGTGCATTACAAATAGTCCAGTCTAGAGGTCATGAAAGCATGAACTAGCTTTCTCTTGCCGCATCAGGAAACAGGTAACATAGTTCTGCATTAGCCTTGGCAATGTTTCTAAGATTGGAAGAATGGTGTTTTTGTAACATGGGAAATATGATTAAGCGTAAGATAATTTGGAAGTTTCATCTGTGGTCTGGGTTGAGATATATAGTTGAGTATCATCGAAGCTTAACAATGGGGAAACTAATCCCGTATTTTTCTAATAATGTATTACCAATAAGGGCATACGTATATTGAAAATAGCAGAGGCACACTTTAAACATAGATCACTTGTGGCACTCCACATATTTTTACTGGTGATAAATTAGGATGATTCCCCTTTAAATAAAAACAAAGTGGTAGCGATCGGACAGGTAGGATCTAAAACCATCTTAAAGCTCTCGTAATCGATCTATGAGTATGTTGTGATCTATGGTGTTGAACGCAGCACTAAGATCAAATAAATCCAGCAATGATGGAGCCTTGGTCTGACGAAGAAGCAAGTCATTTGTAATTTCCAATAAGTGCAGTGTTTGTACTTATGGTTGGGGCCCAAAACCCGACTGAAATTCACTCATAGAGATCCTTTTTTTTTTTTTTTTTTTTTGCAGGAAGGGAGCACAATTGAGCAGACACAACTTTTTCTAAAATTTTAGACATAAGTGGAAGAGATTTGGAAATGGGTCTGTAATTTGGCCAGTTCACTAGGATCTAGTTGTGGTTTTCTTAATAAGGGGGCTTAACTGTGAGGGGGAGCCAGCATTTAGATCGGGTATGCCATCATGTTATTTGTCAATCTAGCCAGTATGCTAAGTAAAAACCTTGGATTGTTTTTTGTATATTTTTATGTGTTTGTGGATATGCTTTCGGTCTCTGGCAGATTTTAGAGCCTGTCTATAGCTGGACATACTGTTTTTTCCATACAATTCTAAAAACTCTCCTAGTTAGTTTCTCTCCATTTGCGCTCAAGACTATGAGTTTCTTTCTTGAGAGAATCGTTATTACTGTTATACCATGGCACAGTCCGCTTTTCTTCTAACCTTTTTTCAATTTGATGGGGCAACAGCTTCTAATATATTAGAGATGTTTGCCAGTCATTTTAATCAAGTTCATGTGTATTTATGGGTACACAGAGCAGTTGAGATAAATCTGGCGGGTTGGTTATTGCGCAGTCTGTCTTTGGCGGCTTGAACAATGGTTCTTCCCCAGACGATAGCAATCCAGCCATATGGTTAATATCATTATCATGGGAATGCATGATATAAGGGAAATGGTCAGTAAACATCATCACTTTGAGGTAATGCGATATAGGGGGTGTAATGGTACGATATTACGTACTCGAACCGTTTGGTACAGGTCTCCAGTTCCCGTGTCTGAGCCGCGGACGCCCGGCTGATTTGTGCAGAGCTGGAGCTGAAAGTGAACGCGATCATAATGCTGCGTCTACACCAAACGCCGATAGAGTAACTATTTTCCCCCAATATACAGCTACTTTTCGCTTAACAAAGATAACGTGTTTATTCCAGAGGACGCTGGGTGCGTGGAAAAAAGTGAAAAAAGCCTCGAATGCTCGATCAACATCAGCCATCATACATCCGCAGGACAAACCGCTCTAATGCACTTGCCCCCTCCCACAAGAAGTGCTGGATGATTTCGACTCGGACGCGAATTTCAATTTCGCTTCAAACTCTTTGCTTTCTACGGCGCGTATATTCGCTTCTAGACGCTGCGAATGCATTCAAAATGTTTCAAGCGCAAACTAGACGCGAATTTGACGCTCCTATTAGCGTTTGGTGTGAACGCAGCATTAAAGGGGTACTCCACCCCAAAGTGAAACATTTTTTGTCATAATCAATTTATCCCCATTTCGTTCCAAACCCGTTAACAGCTCCGTCGTCTTCGAACACCAATTTTACGCTATTTTGGATGAAAACCTGGAGGGCTTGAGACTGTGCCCATAGACTGCCAAATAAATAACCGTTGTCAGGTCTAAAATATGAAAGTCGTTGTCAGAATACTCCATCTGCCATCAGACGTGCAATCTGGGTTATATGATGCAACGGGAACACTTTTTGTAAGCAAAGAAAACAAAAATAATGATTTATTCAATAATTCCTTTGTCAACAGTCACCTCTGTGTCTCTCCATATCACCGTATGCTGTGTGTGCTCTTCTGTGTTATACATGCCACAAGGATGCTCTGTTTCTACGTGTATTTAGCTTTGATTTGAAATAAAACAGTGCATCCTTGTGGCTTTATGTTTGGGTTAAGTTGTTAGGCCTAATTGTAATCTTATAATGTAAAAGTGCTCCCTATAGTTTTAAGCATAAGCTGAGGTAGATTTGCATCACTAAGAAAATTGAAACTATAACTGAATGTATTTTAAGAAAGAGCAACTTGTTCAGTAAACCATTAAAAAAATATATATTTTTCCCCCTGCTGTACCGAAATCATACCGAACAGTGACATTAAAACCGAGGTACGTACCGAACCGTCATATTTGTGTACCGTTACACCCCTAGTACGATATCTACAGATGGTAGACAACCAAAATGAGTAATGCCGCCGCGCGTACCGCCGCCGCA
>NC_056583.1:529276-557785 GCF_018340385.1 Cyprinus carpio
GAGGTGATCCTGGGTTTCAGGGGCGGGTGCAGTCCGGCTTGGCCCCCCCGACCTGTGACAATAAATTAAATAAAACCTCTTAAATTCTTAAACTTTCTAAGTAGCTATTGAGAATTATTAGAGATGCAAGGAGTGAACTGCTGTAAATGGCTGAAGGCAGGGTGGAAGAACGATGATTAGTGTCACAGTCAGGTGAATGGGATGAGGTAAGGACTCAAATGCAGGAAGATAAGGGCATTTAAATAAAAAAAAAAAAAAAAAAAAAAAAAAAACCAACAACTAAAACTACCACAAGGGGGGTGAACAGGGCAGGCAAGCCAAGACAGGGTAAGGGAAGGGAAGGGAAGGGAAGGGGAAGGGAAGGGAAGGGAAGGGAAGGGGAAGGGGATAAAAGCATACATACACATCCAACAATACTCTGGTAAGACATAACATTGAACCAACCAGAAGCACAGGACTGTAGACACACAAGGAGAATAAACAGGGAACCAAAATGAGGAGGCTAACGAGGGAGACACAGGTGGGCCGTAGTAACTAAAACAATAATGACATATGAAGGATGGGGTGGGCCTCAGTAGACAATAGACAGGAGAGCGCACAGGCCAACAAACAAAAAATAACACAAGGCCATGTGGCTCACAGAAACACAGGTCATCTGGTGGGACATCCTTGGCACACCAAGCGTGAAGACTGTGGGACATTTAGGATGAAAGGATTGTGTTTTTAAGGGGAGCTAAGGAGGATGAGAGGGTATTGGTGGAGGGCTGTGGTAGAGTGAGGGAGGGATTTGAGGAGGGAGGTCGAGAGGAGAGTGAGATAGGTGTTGTATGGGTATAAGTGAGAGAATAGGGACATATAGAGAGAGGGGACAGATAAGGAAGATATTGGGAGTAGTTAGTATATTTTAATTTACTTTCAGGGCAGCCATCTTAGGCTGTTTTTCATGCAGCAAACAATTAAAATATAAGTATAACAAATACAATATAACCTCTTAAATTGGAAAAATTTTAAAAAGCGAAGATGAGCGAGGATTCCGTTTCAGCGTCCACCACGCGAAACGATGATGGCGATCCTGGCCCGCGCAGATCCCACTGACAGAGAGGGCGCAGCTCAGGAATCCTTCCCCGAGATGAGCCTGGGATGGGACGCTCATGGCGCAGGAATGTGCGCGACTGAATGCGAGCGCTCAGAAAAAAACTGACTGTGGTCGGGGACGATGAGAGAGGCCACTCCTTGAGCGGCGCCAGTGACATTAAATCAAACAGACCGCCATCCAGACCAGGCAAGTTCATCTGTTGTTCGAGTGAGAAAGAGACAAAACAGTGAAGGTGTAGGTAGGCGAAGCGGCCCGATATATGAAGGATTCAGGAAGTGAGGTGATTGGTAGAAAGGCATGGCCTCTTCGCCACCTTAGTTAATTCTGGTTCAGTTTAGAAAGACTGAATTTTACTTTATCAGAACTCTGAACTTTTTTAGGTTGTGGATATTCCTGGACTGAATTCTCCAGATTTTGAAATTACTGTTTAATCTCTTGTTTTTCTTTGTCAAATGAGCACAACAGAGGACATACAATTTACGCTTATTTTGATTCATTTTTTTTTTCCATCAGTGCTTGCTGCCAATGGATCACTGTACTTTCTGAGAGACAGCCGTCAGAATAAAGCCCCTAATTTTTTTTTTTTTTGTTTTGTATCCTGTGCTGCTTCTTTATAGGCCATAGGCCACACTTACCCCGTCAGACTTCTTCTACACCCCCACCCCACAAAATTAAAAACAAGATAACTTGAAATGGTGTTAAATTCACTCCACCTCTCAAAATAAGCTAGTTTTCCACAGCTCCTGCAGCCCTGAACGTATCAGAATCCAGTCCGCATAGCAAACAATTTTGCCTGCAGCAAATCTTACCAAGCATTCTGATTAATTTAGCTTCAGTATTCTCTTTCTAGTAGAGTTATAGCACACAGAAAAGCGAGTATTTACAGAATTTTCATGCAGCATGAATAATATGAGTTTAATCTGGTTGATTGACATGGGAGAAGCAACTGGAATACAGAAACCAAGCAAGACACATTCAAAAGTTTAGAAGTATCAGAAATACTTTCTACAAGGATTTGACTTAAGAACAATTATTACTTTAAACAAATAATTTCTTCAGAATTTCAAAGTGCCTCTCCTAAACTTAAACAAGCATTAGAGATATAGTTGACATTTCAAGAGCTAATTTGATAAATAATATCAACAACAGACTTACAGCATGCTGTCAGGAATTGGTGGTTGTAGAACACCCAGCCACCCAAGTCGATCAGTCCCAAGTGATAAAGGATGACAGAAAAAAACTGGAAGCAAAAAATAAGAGCTTACAACCACAGTCAAAATTAACATAGCCACCCCAGGCGGTCACTAGGGAACAAGTCATTGCACATGTATATACCACCCCACCTTATGGTGGCATAGTTGAGGTGGCCTAGCAGTGCAAGTAGATGACACTTGGTACCTATATTGTTAATAGAGGTGGAAAGGAAGCAGTGAGATTCTGTGGATTTTGTAGAGGGTGGAGATGCATGAAATGAATGAGATTGAAATGGCTCAAGGGTTGATGCCTAAAACTGAAAACAGGTGGTATCAGTATGTGAGATGAGTCGTCAACAAAACAATGGTCATCTGCATTCAGACAAGTATAGGTAAGTAACTGAAAATCAGGCAAGAGTTGAGAACTTTACGCCGACAAATATTATCTGTAATACTTTTAATCTGATATAAACAATAGGTTTATGAAAAAAAACAAAAGTCAAGATAAACTTGTATGGATTTAATACACAATTATGTAGGGTCTATATTTTTTTTTTTAACTGATTTTAAGGCCTGTTTACCTCAAGAAAAATAACAGTTAAAAATAACTTTATTGAGTATTATTACCCAACAAAACTTGCTTTTAGGTTTCGCTATGTTGTGCGTAAGGAGGTGGTTGGTTTGGTTCTATAACATGAAACAATACAAAAAGAAGATGTATCGGTTAATAATTTATTGCAAATTTTACCAAAATTTCAGTCATCAAAAAGCCTCTGTTTATTGTCATTTGAAAAGGATATTGAGAAAATAGAACCTATAGTAAGGCTATTTCATCATCAAAGAACTCCTAACATTTCTGAAGATAGGAAACCTGTGCTGCCTTTTTATCTGTTGTGCAGTATATATTTTTTTTAGATTAAATATTTTTCATTTTTTATTTTAATTAATTAAAATAATTGTGGATAATGGGGTTTTTTCCCGTAATGAGTAATATAAAACATAATAATTCTGTACATTTTTTTTTAAGTGGTACTACTACTACTACACTAACAACCGTATTTTTTATTGTATGTTTTTGCTTCCACAAATGAATTATACATATAATTAACTTAATGTTTCCAACTAAAATGAACCACTGTGGCCAGAAAAAACAAACAACAAACTCTTACTTTTAGCATAGTGCATGATTTGTAGAACCTAAATACATTTCGGACCCCAAAAGTTGCTTTACAATAACCAGGCTCTATATGTATGAACATTCTAATGCAGCAAAAATGCTTGCTAGATAACCTGGTTATAGGAAACACTGCACTTGTGACGCCAAATCGCTTGAGTGTGAATCCCCGGTGCAAACACCACGTCATTAACATTCCGATAAAAACACCAAGGGACAAAGTCTCATAATAAGCTTAAGATGGTGACAAATATGTTATCTCATGTTTGCTTTTATTAACACTATTTATTCCCTGGGCGCTGGATTTATCGCTGCCCACTGCTCCGGGTGTGTGTTCACGGTGTGTTCACTTGTCACTGCTGTGTGTGTGCAATTGGATGGGTTTAAATGTGCAGAGCAACCAATTCCGAGTATGGGTTTTACCATTACTTGGCAAAATGTCACGTTCCTAAAATGTGCAAGCAGCACAATAACATTTTGCAGAAAATGTAACAAGGAGGCGTTATATCCAATGAGCTTGGCCTTACTAACACTTTGGACGTTCTGTTAAACCCTTCCTGCACCAGAAGAAATAAGTCAATGATGACAATGAATATTCATTTTTGGAGGGAACTGTTCAGTATTTTTAAAACCAACTGTCGTAGCTAAAGACAGTCACACTGGAATTTGGAGACTTGCTCGGGGAGGCTTTGTATTTAAATAGAACATACAAATTAAAAGAAATGAATGTGTTACAAAACAGTGTGGTGTGCTGGCCTTGTTGTCTAGAGCAAGCAAAGATCGGGCTATACAGAAGGGCTGGTGGACTCCAGGAGGTTGAGGTCAGGCTGTCATTGTCATGGTGTCCGCTGGGCCTTGCTAAATGCACCCTCCCTGGACATCAAGGACAGTGTTTGGGGCCATGCACAGTTTGAGTCCAGTCCCCCACATAAGAAAGGCGTTGCTGCTGCATTTATTGGGGCATTGAGCTCAGAATACACCTTGTGGGCATGCTGGACTAGCAGTTACTCTGTTGCCCCCGGGGACACTTGCAGACTCGTTTGGTTGTAAAAATCTAGATTTGGGATGGCTGATAGAACAGGGCTAAGGGTTAGAATGGACTGCAACGGGAGCCAGATCCTTCGTTCATAACTGTATTAAAAGTAGATATACTGAACAGCTACTTTTCTTAAAACTGGCATGTGTGTAATTGATAAAGACGATGTCCATCTAATATTTTTTTTATTTAATTATTTTAGATGAAAATTTTATGTGTTAAAGGGGATAGATTTTCTAATTTTTTTTTTTTGTGATATAAGTTAATATAATTTAGGTTGAGCAGTAATATTAAATTATCAATTGACTTAAATAAAACAAGTTTTCATTTAGATATTAACCATTTTTAGGGTACCTTTTTTTTTCTGTGTATCCATGCACATTTGACTAAAAAGCTAAAAATGATTGCTCACCTGAAAGGTTCACAATTATTCCCTCGTATTCACACTAGTTTCACTCTTTACCTATTATTAGCTCGAGGTATAAATGCGTATTTGGCGTGCTGTCCGGGGAAGCGTGCTGGTCCCGTCTGAGTTGTAAAGGCAATGGGACCAATTTGTTAGTGAGGCTTTGGGGTAGAGGGTGGTAGAATGAAAGCCGTAGTCTAAAAAACTGTCAAGGGATATAGGATAAGTCAGCGGGATGTGATTGTGGGGATGAGTACTTGATTGTGGTCCCAATCGTTGGTGAGTAGGCTCATTATCTGACGCGCTCCTCCCGAACCTGCTTAATAAAACATCATTTAAAAGATCTGTGGCAAAAACATTGTTCTCGCTCTCCAGAGGTATATGCCAGTTTAATAAAATTTGCCTGATTTAATAAGGTTCTAACACCCCGTTTTTCCACACGTCATTCTGGGTTTGATTGCTCTGGTCCAAAAATTTTCAATTCATGCATCTACGTCATTGGCCCCTCAAAAGTTTTATTTTTGTATTGTAACTTTTAAAGCCTGAAACCTATGGTGTGTGTGTGTCATCAAAAGGAGTCCCTCGGTGAACTACTTGCAAGCCATTATTACCACTGCGAGGAAACAACCCAAAGTGTTATTACAGTTTTGTCACTTTTGATTTACTACCACTTCATCTGTACACCCACCAGAAACGTCAACTTGAGTCTGATGTGGATGCATTAGAAGCGATGCAAATAATGTGAATGGCTCTGCAAAGGCAATTTACTTATGGGCAGCAATCAAAAGCTCTGGTGTCAAAAAGAGCACCCAAAGTCTCTTAGTCCCTGTACCGATTCCCCCAGCCCTTGTGGTCTATAGCCCGAGTCCAAACTTGGGTGATGTAATGACCAGTAACTACTGTGTAAGCATTCTGAGTCAGTGCAAATGATTGCACTGTAGTTTCACTGGGGGCTCAGGTGCATCAGTGTCGGAATCATAAATATACAAAAGGGGCAGTCCTATGTCCCTCTTGGGCTTTAAGGAACCAAGTCTATATTAAGTTGGGTGTTTTCTGTATCAAGGGGGGGGGTTGGGGGGTGTGTGGATGGGGGTCATTACTTGAGGAGTTTAAAAAGTCCCTGTCGTGGATGGAAAGTACCTTCTGTTAAAATGTGTTTTGGAAAAATTAGTGCAGTAATACAAAAACAAAAAAAACAATCTGTGGGAATTGACATTCTGATAGATAAATAAATACATAAAATAAATATAAAAAGTTATATTCTGACTGCCTGACTCTTTCGTCCTTGATAATCCCGGATATACACTAAATTTTTTATATTTTCTTATATAATTAACAGCCAACGTGCCGTTTCTTAGGGGGTATAAGAGATTTTCTTAGGCTTATTCTATGCAAACCATACAGACATCCTGCAAGAAGAAAACTATCAGGAAAATACTTTTTTTGATAAAACTAATCCATCAATAGGCTTAAGACTTAAACATTGAAAACATGGGGACTCTGAACTTGCAAAAACAATGACTTAGATACATGTCTGGCAGAAAATGTAATTTGAACTGCAAAATAACAAAAATTTAGTGGAGCTTGCTTAAGTAAATAGAGCTGCTTCTCTCAAACCACACAAAGGATTCGCATCTGTAAACGAGATTGTAGCACATTTCATTTTGTGTTTTTTTGACTCCTAAACAGGATTTGTTTTTGGGGATATATGATCTTGGGTTTGTGGAAACAGACAGAGAAGCTGGTGCTTTGTGAAAATAAGTACACAGAAACAGTGGCCAATTTTTTAAAAATGTATGATTTGGTAAACCAGTTTACAATGAATTACATTAATCAGCACTACTGTGATACATTACTGTATCTATGTATATTATATGATGCTGAAGATTCCAGTGTTCATAGTGTGCATCCAAATAGATAGTGAAATGTATTTAAAAATATTATTTGTTATTACAATGATGATTATTATTACATAAATTTACAACCAGAATAAATAAATATAATGCACACCTGAATTAAAAATATAAAAAAGACAACAAATCTCTCTGTGCGTGTGTGGAAAAGAGAGAGACATCGAAAAAGACTGTGCCTTCCCATAGATATTAGTAATTTTGATAATTTCAGTGGGAAACTGCATTGGCATGAATTGTACGTATAACATATCTTTGTGGATAAGCTTTTGCAAAAATGTAGGTGAGGTATGTTTTTTTTTTCTAATGAGCCTATGTGGAAAAATCCCCAACCAATAATACTACCTGGAATACAACAAACACAGACAATCAGATGACGTCTGAATGCAAACAGTTTGTTAAATCCCAGTGCTGTTCTGTATATGAAACTATCAACACTCTTGGAGCACTGTTCAGCTGATCGGATTTGATGACTATAAATTGTGTGTTTTGTTTAAGAATGAAGCATTTTTATAAAATATTACCTATTACTGGTCTTTGAAAACAATTTTTTCATTTGATTTTAAAAATAAGGTAAATTAATATGAACATGATTTATACTTACCCACTCATGGGTTTCAAAATATACTGTACCTACTTCAGACTGTTTTGACTCTCAAGGTTCTTTGGTGCATCTGTTCGTTTTATCAGGGTAAATTAAGTTTATAATTAGTAAAGTCTTGAAGAAATTTAAACTTGACTGACTAGCTGAAGAGCAAGGTCAAAGTTAAACTTCAACCTTCAACAACAACAAATGGATCACCACTTGCATTATATATTCCGCATGTATGAATTCTAATATCTTCAGCAGATGCATTGTGCACAGGCTGATTGGACTTGTGCAAATATAAAGCTGCTGCTCGAATATCTGCACCAGTCATATCTAATCAATCTCTGGACTGAAAAACATAGAGCAAAAAAATAGATCCCTTCAAAGCCTTGCATGTCTGGCTACTTGTGAATCGCATAATAATAAAAAAAAAATACTTGATTTATGAATATATTCATTCCACCTCGTTCAAAGTTGCCAGGCTGATATAAAGAGCACCAATTACACACGTTTCTATTTCTGGCATCAGAGCTATGTTTAAATATTTATTTATATTTATTTTGGACTCCTCAAAGACTTTAAGCTTCAGCTTATAAAACAATGCAATATTTTTTTATTAACACTTTCATGTCTGTAGGAGTGGAAAAAAAACAAGATATCTCTCTCTTCAAGAAACAGAGTTTGTAGTGTGTGCGATGTGGGTCTTGATCCCCAAGTTCTTGCAGTTTACTTATAATACCAAAATATTATTGAGGATTGGCCCTGTTTCCCAAGGGTTGTACTGGAAAAAAATGCGTTCCTTACAAAAGTGTCTGACATGTCAAGTGTTTTACAACCTAGTGGAAAGTCTTGCCATATGTGTAAAACTTAATTCATGTCATGGTTATGCCAGAATCAAGGAATGTTGAGTGAATGGTAGTTCATTTCAGAGCTCACTCCAAGGTCTCAGATTTTCAAAGTTTGGCTTTGAGCAATGATAAATACAGCTTTGGAATACGTAGTTTATTATTGTTACAGGTTTGCTTGTCTATAATTTCGTGCGCAAAATAAAATTGAAAGTCTCATATATAGCTGCGTATACGCATTTCTTAATCTTAGAATCTTATGAGGGGAAAACCCCTCCCACTCTTTACCGCTTTGTCTTCCACAAAAACACAAACCCAAAACAAAACTAAAGAAGACATAAAAAAGCCTCAGTTCTTAAATTATGGGCGCTAACAACCCACGCAGGGCAAGGATTCCACTGCAGTTTGTGAACAAACAGTTTTCTGACCCTGCTGCATAGACAGTTTAGGTCGTAATCTGATTAGTGGCTGTTCTGTCATCCGTCACATCAAGTGCGGGGTATTGAGCCCCATTTCAGCCAACCTACAGGGCTTCAAACTCCAAACTGCCTAGCTGCTCTTAAAGCGGGTCTTAATCACTCCATTCCACCAGCTCATGGTCTGTCTTTACAGTTCACACAAGAATAATTAATGGCAGTTGTGTGTTTGAGAAACCCTTACAAAACAACACCACATCACACTTTCTATCTTTACTGTTTTACTTATTGGTTCACTGATTTTTAGAGCTGCTTTGCAGCAGAATTTAATTTTGTCTGCATTTATGACCCAATCATTTTCCTGTTTAACCACTGTTAAGCTGGTTTGGACACAATCTGTATTATAGAGTGCGTTATAAATAAAGGTGACTTGACATACATGACAGATTGTTACGTTTTCGTATTTATTTAGTATTTGGGACTCTGGGTACATTCTATTAGAGCTTCATCCTGGTAGAGTACATATCAGATACAGTGATTTACAAAAATGCAAAATAGCTTTAGATTAATATTCATAAAAAATAGCATTCAGACTGTCCAATGTAATTATCGGGCTATTCAAAATCCACACACTCTCCTGAGTTTAACTGGATATCATATTAGGTGTAACATAGGTGTGCCCATATGAATCATGGGTTGGAAGAGTTAGATAATGGAATTGAAATAATAAACGTTTACTGTGAATACAAGTGGAAGCTAAGCTTTGGATTAATCCCATATGCCAAATGCAGAGAAATGGAAATGGACAGGTGAAAGGTTATTTTACAAATCAAACGAGCTCAACCTTTAGCAAACCAATGATTAGAAAGTCTTGTACTTCAAACACCCAATCTAGGGTATGCCAAGCATCAATATCATTCTGTGTTCTAACTGCTGGTGTATATGCAGGATACAGCCTGATAATTGCAAGGTAATACTGACATTATAGTATGTACTGAAGATTTCTTCCAAATATCCTTGAAAAACAACCCAATTTTCATTTGGCAGGAAGTACAGAAAAGGTGCAATTGAAAATTGTACAGCTTTGCTTTTTTTTTATTGTGGTTATCTATTAAAATAAAATGACACCAAGGCCCCCCAGGAGCAAAATTTTCTAGGGCCGAAACTTCTTTTGATTTTCAGGAAAAAGCCTATAAAAGTGGATTCAAAAACAGCTTTTTGCCATTGTGGTAAATTCCCATTCATAGCAACCCTATGAGAGTGGAGTAACATATCTAAAATCTAAGGAAAGATGGTGCTCCTTTTATGACATTTTACAAAAAGCGCTGAATAGCACCTTTAAAGATGGACGCACGGACACTGGAACAATGTCCCTCTACCTATAATTTTGGAAAACACTAACATAAAATTCACTGCAGTTTCCAGCTGAAATGAACACTACTGACTGTAAAACACCAACAACTTTAATACCTTTTCACACAAATTATAATTACAGGGGGAGATTATTGATTAATAAAGACTTGTTGTACATGGCTCTTTGCACAATACAATGTTATGACCTCAAGAACACTTTGCAATTGTAAACAAATACATTTTGATGTTGTAAACTTGCTCAAGCAGCTCACCTAGTACAATGTTACACTTATACGATATGATAAAAAAGACAGATGCAACCATGTCATGTCATTTATTTTTTCTTCTCTTTTTTTTTTTTAATGACCTTTTTTTTTTTTTTTTTTTTTTTTCTGTACATGTGTGGTTGTGTTTTGTTGTGGGAACCACATGGGGGGGGGATTGAACATTTTTTTGTGGGGGGGGGGGGGGGGGGGACACAACCACCACCCCACTACTATTACGTCTAGATGGGTTTTTAGCCAATAAATTTGTCGATAAACCACTATCAGTTAAGTTTAGGTAGGTTTCGTTGTAGGTTGGTTCATGTTATTTTAAATGCTTTACCAAGCATTAACATTGTTGGCCTCTCATGGGACATTTTAAAGGGTGTTCCATATGATCGATTCAGAGATTTCCTTTCTCTTGGGAGTGTTAACCCAAGCTCTGGTGGGAAGTTAAAAGAAGATCTCGTAAAGTTGCCTTAGACTAAAGTCTCAAATCAAAAGCGTATTCTGTATAAAAGGTAAGACTGGTTCCAGACCCCTCGGAAACGGTCGTTATAACACAACCCCACACTCTATGGCACGTTGTGGAAGATTGAATAACACCGCCAAAATGTTCACATAAAGAAAGAAGTGATTACCTTTTATTCTAGTTGTTGTATTGTTGTTCTGCCACCCGACATGTCCCACATACGCGGTGTGTTTCATTGTGATGGCTGAAAACTTTTTAATAAAACCTTTGTTTTGGCCTTCAAAAGAAGATGAAATCCACTTAAGTCATGCCTGGGGCCGATCCCGTGCTGGTAGCTGAGGAAATACATCAACTTTGCACTATGGTTCGCCGAAATCGGCTTTCATCTGTGTGCCAAGCCCAGATCCACACAAGGTCGTGGTATGTGACACCTGTTTTGTTGAGAAAAGCCGGACATACTTTGTTGTTTGCCTCTCCAAAAATGAGACCTGACTAGAAATCTATGTTTATATCCACACATTTATATAATGGGTTTTATGTTTATGGTCACATCTCTCCGGCCGGACAAAGGAATCATAATATGTTAAGAGGCATACACATTTCGGTCACCGCGCTTTAGGCATTTGGAAAATCACAACGCGATGGATAGGCTGGCCAATCACAGCGCGCCTCGCTTTTCAGAGGTAAGTACAACTCAATGTGGTTTCAGAAAGCGGGGGCAAAATAGAGGAGAACAAATAATGTACAGTCTGTGGAACAATAATGTTTTTAATATGAAAAACCACATAAAACACATTTCATTACACAAAGTACAAAAAATAATGCTCTTTTTGCTTGCATCATATGACCCCCCTTGCCCCCAATTTCTGAGCTGATGCAATACGTACAACAACCAATGTAATAAAATGTTCCAACATTCATGTTCCCAATGGTTTCAGAGAAAACTGAAGATGCTTTTATCGCCCCTCATTGGACATTTCCACTGAAATTACTGTGAAAGTGCAAGAAGCAAAGAAATCACCACAGACACTTTTTTCCTATGGGCCTGGGTTTGTTCAATCAAGTAAAATTTGGATGGCTATGTAGAACTTTCCAGTTCATGTCTGTTAGCTATCAGACAAAATGCACACCTAAACCTTTACAAAAAGCTGTTTTTTTTGTGTGTGTGTGTGTGTATTAAGGGACAATATTAACAACTCATGTTGCTCTACACCAATTTTTGTCTAATAAATTCTTGAGAACGAAAATATCCCTCTTCATGGATTATCAAGGAAGCAATTCAAATTTACTTTGTTCTTATATAATTTATCTAAAACAATGAAGTCTACAATGTGTGTAATAAGTGAACAAATCTTTAGGTCAGCTTCCTGAGGGGCACAGAGGTTTTGTTGTGGCCGCTGTCTGTATGTTTCATTCACTAACCAGAGGACTTTGAAGGCCAGGCTTTTCTCAGGAGAATGAAATATAAATGTATTTAGTATTCTCACATCAAGCTTCTTTTGATATTGATGAATGCACTGGGCTCTCTTTTTTCTCTTTTGACTGTGGTCCAGGAACATCAGATGAATACTGAGCACAGATGGCTTTGTATGCTCTTAAAAAAGGATACAAACCTGCAAATAAAATAGTCAGCAGCAGCAAACCTCAGAAAACTACAGGATATCCATCCATCTGCATCATTTCCTTTGAGAAAAGTGGCTTCCTTTTACAAACGGCTTTAACATGTGTTTTCAGTAATCAGATCAGGATCAGGGATGAGTTCTGTTCATCAAAAGGTATAAATCCAAATGTATTTTTGTTTTTATCAGCTAAGTAGCACTAAGTAAATGTATTTGATGCACTGTTGTAGTGCACTGTTGCGTTTTTGACAAAGATAAACATCATTGAATGCTTCTGAAGTAGGGAGACAATAGAGCACCATCTTATTTTAAACCATCAAATATAATGAAAAAATTCAGAATCAACCCTCAAAAATAATCTTATTTTAAACCATCAAATTGATGGAAGGCATTTAGAATCACCCGTGAATACTGTTACAGTTCTATAAATTATGGAAAATTTCAGTTTTCATCCTCTGATATATTTTGTGTTTCCATTTTTGCAGGTATGTAGGTTTGGATCTTAATCCGATGTCACTGGAGGAAACATTGGGATGCGAGGTGTAAATGAAATCCAGCTAAACATTATCCAGATATTATCCGGATACAAAACGCATAACACTAGGAATAAAGGGGGCTTTTCACATTCCACTCTTTTATTGTGTTCGCTCTTGCCTTGATGTGAAAGGAGGTAAATCCTTGTTGTCTTCCTATGTAAATTGTAGGGTAAAGAGAAAAAAGGTTGGATCGGCACAGGATGCATGTAGTGTGATAGATTACATACAGTTTCAGATCAGCAGTCTGCAAAGGCCATTACTGCATATAGATTACATCTAATCAGCCCCCCAAATGACAAAGCCATGCCACCATCTAGACTGAAAATTACTTATTTCCATGCGCACTCCAGAAAGAGAGGATTGGATTACTGAATGTAAGGCCTGTGAAATATCAAGCGACCGTTACTATGTATGAGGACCAAGTCAATACCAGCGGCTTGTGTATAACTCAAAATGTCAGATGCACCGATGAACAAACAAAAAGTAATTTTACTTTAATACACAGCCCTAAGTCCAAAGGTTTGCAACAACCCTGCAGTTATATTATTTTAATACACAGCCCAAAGTACAAAAAATTTGCAACAACCTACCCTCTTGTCATGCCTGAAGCTTTTTCAAAATGCAGTTTTTTTATTTAATTACACTGTATTATTTTGATTAATTGGTATGCTTTGTAATTAAAATTAGCTTGCATTTATATATGTGTATTGATATATTTAACATCACACTAGGCTACTGACAATATAAAAAATAAAATAAAAAAACAATGCTCCTAAAATCAACTTCATTTTTTCTTAATGCAAAAAATGCTAAATAGAATTTCAGTAACACTTTACAAGGTTCCATTTGTTAAAGTTCATTCAAAATTAAAATTCTGTCATCATTTTCTCACGCTCAAGTTGTACAAACCTCAGCTCATTTTTCTCTGTTGAGCACAAAGAAGATGCTAACAGTGGATGTTCCACTGACCATTGGCCAGTGCAGATCTTGAGTATATATATAATTATAATATATAATATATATATATATATAATTCTTTTTATGTGTGGGTGAATTATTCATTGACATTATAGCATTTAGTAAAGATGAAGTAAAGATGAAGTAACAATGAAAGATACTTCCAAATAAAGTTGATTGTAATTTCATCATTTACTTTTTTAGGCTACGTTATTAAAATCAAATGTTGTATCTGGTTATTAACAATGGACCAAAGTTAACATTTTTCTAACATAATGGACAGTCATATTGGCATTAACTAACATTAAAGAAAGATTAATAAATACTATAACAAATGTGTTGGTTATTGTTAGTTAACATTCTTGTTACCAGAAAAGTTCAAACACACAGCTTTTCACTTCACAAGACATTAAATGATTGACTCCAGAATGATTACTTGTGGATTATTGTGATGCTTTTAATAGCTGTTTGGACTATCATTCTGATGGCACCCATTCACTGCAGAGGATTCATTGGGTGAGCAAATGATGTAATGCTAAATTTCTCCAAATCTGTTCCCATGAAGAAACAAAATCATCTACATCTTGGAGAGTGAGTAAAGTATTAAGCAAATTTTCAGTTTGGGAACAAGGCCTATTCCTTTAAAAACCTTCTTTTTGATTGTGAAATATGATTCAGAAATTTCTTGATGGGTTTCACCGTTTTTAGTTCACCAGCCATTAGTAACTGTGGATTAAAATGTGAGCAAGTCTTACTGAAAGCTTGATAAAACTGTTGTATTGTATTATTATGCAAATCTGATCATCTTATGCAAACCCTTCAAATCGAGATGTTAAGCACTGAAGCTTATTAAATATTTAAGTATGCAAATTAAGATTTTTCCCCCTGCTATTAGAAACCTACTTAGAGAAGCAAAGTATAGCATTGCTGTAGTTTTTTCCCCCCCATGGTTTGTGCCATTGCATCAGCGCCAGATTATGTTAAACACACACACACACACAAAAAAAAAAAAAAAAAAAAAAAAAAAACCCAAAAAAAAAACCCTGCAGTGAAAAAGTGGTTAAGCTACGACAGCTATAATGCATAACAGTTGGTCTTCTAACTGGTGAGATTTAATTAAATTGACACATACCTCTAGCTAATGTCAGTCCACACGAATCCAATCAATGACAATTATCTGCATCAGAGCTCGGCATGTACATTGCTCATACTGTGCTAATAGGTTATTTTCTTAGAGTGCTGATTAACACATGCCATTTTGCACAGTATTGCATCTTCTAAAGACATTAATTGAGGGACAATGACCATGCATAATGTATTTCTCATGATATCTCTACAAGCTAGATTCAAATTCTTCTTGATTTTGACATATTACCAACTCCAGTAGCTCACAACTGAAGGTTTGTATTGCTGTTAGCAATGAGATATGAGCAATGCTTATTAAGTTTCCATTACCCCCATGGTGATGCACTTATAATGACCAGCTCCATGTGGGAATATGAACTACAGAATAATCTCAGTGATGGTGACACAATACAGAGTGATTTCAGAGCCAAGGTGCACAGTGTGTAACAGACAAATTCAAATGACTTAAGTGCTTTTTTATGTATAGGTTTTATTTATATTAGGTAGGTTATATTATATTCGGTCATGAGGATGAGGATATTGAAAATAATAAATAGTATTGCAGGATCCCAACAAACAAATAAATATATACACTATAGACGATATAAACTAATAATAATAATAATAATAATAATAATAATAATAATAATAATAATAATAATAAATACATAATAAAAAGCAGCTCATTCAGGTTTGGACAAATTTGAGGGGGAGCAAATTGATGACAGCTTTATTTTTTTCATCCCTTTAATTAATGATTTTTTCTTCTCTCTAATTTGGGGAATAAAAGTAATAGCGGGATGATGTGCACTGTTTCACAGCATATTAAGTTAATGTCGCACAGAATCATCTGAGATCATAGAGAATAAAGCAGAGATTAAACTAAATATTAATATCACTGCAGTGGTTTAAATATCATGGGAGAGTTAGTTGGGTAAGATAAAAGCGGTGAGTAACTGTGAGTCAGTCCACAGGGGAAAGAGAAAATATTTTTCTACACAGCAAAGTCGTGTGGCATTTTTCTACAGGGGGGGGTGTGGCCTGAGTGGTTAGAGTTTAACTCCTAACCCCTAAGGTTGTGGGTTGAGTCTTGGGTGCGGCAATACCATGACTGAGGTGCCATTGAGCAAGGTACTGAACCCCAACAGGCGGCGCAGCATAAATGGCTGCTTACTGCTCGGGTGTGTGTTCACTGCTGTGTGTGTTCACTTTGGATGGGTTAAATGAATTCTGAGTATGGGTCACCATACTTGGCTGTATGTCACGTCACTTTCACTTTCACTTTCACTTTTCAAATCAGAGACAGGACACAACAACATCACCAAAAATATTGACACATGAATTACTATATAAACTACATTTAATTTACGATATGGGTGGTGAAAGATGGCAGATGCTTTGGATTGTAACTTTATCCAGTAATTCTTAGAGCCCTTCATAATCCTCACTATTGCTTTACACTCCGGCTTTCCCTGTAATTTTACCCTAGCTCACTTCAGCTAAAGCATCATTGTTTGAGGAAGATGGTGTTATTTCCTTTTCAGCTTTTCTTATTGACCTGGCCAGTGCAGATCTTGGGATTAAAAAAATAAAAAAATAATAATAAAACAAACAAACAAAAAAACAAACACACACAGCTTGATGGCCCTGTGACATTCAATTAAAATATTTGTTAATAGGAAGAAAAAAAGTAAAGGAGGCCAATTTTTTGTTGTCACTTTTATTGTCACTTTCTTACAAAAACTTTGATAACAGGAGTGAAAGGATGTGATTGATGAATGCAGTCGCCATACAATTTGTGTGAAAATAGTGAAATGGCATACAGTTTTTTTTTTTCTTTTTTTTTTTCTTGTCTGTAGAAAGGGTCCACATGACAATTTTCAAATACCAAAGAGCTGTTGGATGTCACAGTTCTTGTGTTCATATTCTGTTAAATGAAAGTTTACAAAATGTCTAGAATTTTTTTAATTAAGTGAAATGAGTTTAGGTGATATATAAAAATAGATTACAGTCTATAAAGTTTTTAAATATGGATATATTTCTTACATATAAACGCATCACTTCACTTCATGAGGCCTTTATTAACCCCCAGTGCCATGTGTATTACTTTTTTATGATGGATGGATCATTTTTTTAATATAACTCTGATTGCATTAACCTGAAAAAGAAAAAAGTCATACACACCTAGGATGCCTATGAGTAAATCATCAGGTAATGTTCATTTTTTGGGTGAGCTTATCCCTTTGACTCTAGTTAAAGCACTCACTATATGTAGTTAACAAACAGATAAACTTTGCAATCTGATGAGATAAGAAACCCCAGCAACAACCTGAAGCAAAATATCATAAAGTAATTTGATAATTGTCATTGACATAACTTTTATACTCTGATTTGTAAAGTTATTAGGATCTGATGCTGCATGCAGCTGATTTATTTATTTATTTATTTTTTATTTTTTTGTTTAACATTCAGATATAATATAATATAATATAATATAATATAATATAATATAATATAATATAATATAATAACATATATAATATAATATAATATAATATAATATAATATAATATAATATAATATAATATAATATAATATAATATAATATAATATAATATAATACTTTAAGACTTAGCAGATTAGAACTCTGTTTAATTGGTGAATGTGTTAAGTATGTTATTTATTAAAAAAATTTTATTAATATATATATAATTATTATTAATACTTTTTTTTCCCTCAGTGCTTCGAATGTGCTATGCTTGTATTTGGACAAATCTGAGCTCTGAAAGGCTATCAAGTTTAAGGCTGAATGCTGTGTGAATGAGAAATATGCTTTAGCCCCCTCTGGATAAACATGCAGTGATTTGCATAAGAGAGCTTTCCTGTGGCTGAAGTAACAATGTACTGTGAAGCATTTGTTTTTTTACATGCTGGCCAGCAACATAGCAGTGTCCTTTTTACTTCCAGGTGAATCTTGAACTGTTTTAGAAAAACAACAAAAAAAAGCATACATATTTAATTTATATATATATATATATATATATATATATATATATATATATATATATATATATATATATAATAATTAAATATGTACTGTATAATAAGTATATATATATAAGTATATATATATATATATATATATATATATATATATATATATATATATATATATATATATATATATATATACTTCTGTCTTCACAATAGATTATAGACAATTTTTCACAAGGTCTGTATCTCAAGAACCAAGAGTGAGGAGTCCATCAGATGTCCAAATATAAAAATGCACCACAACCAGGTCCCTGCGTGGGGACACGGAGGAATGTACCCGGAGGCCTCAGCCTTGGCACAATCCCGGGAGGATCACATTATAACTAGGGGTGTCTGCCCACTGACTGGCCACACCCAGAGGAGCGGTGGTAGGCCACAATGGCCGCCATGTAGACTTTCAGGGTGGAGTGGGTCAACCCCTCTTGCGGAGAAAGCGGACCTGCAGGAACTCCAGCACTGTACCAACCAGGCACTTAACTGGGTCGAGCTGGCGGTCTTCGCAAGACAAGAATTGAAAAGTTTCCACTTCAAGGAGTAGAGTTTCCTAGATTCGAGCTGGATGAGTCAGAGAGAGAACCAGAGGGGGACAGTGCAATGTCTCTTGAGTGCATAAAACAGTCCACACACCTGAGCCTGGCAAAAAACTCTCCAAATCTGCTTCACCACCTTGGGTGTGGAAGCCGCCATTCCCAGCTCCTCGGCCCCTGCCTCGACAGGATATCTGCTCCCCATATTAAAAAATGCCCAGGAATGTGAACTTCTCTCAGCCGAGGAGGGGAGTTTGTCCTGGGACCACAGAAGGATCTGGTATGGATCTGCGTGAGCGCAGACCCCCTTGGTGGTTGATATAAGAGACCACTGATGTGTTGTCAGTGCGCACCAACACATGGTGACCTCTTAGGTCTGGGAGAAAGTGTTCTAGTGCCTGAAGCATGGCCAGCATCTCCAGGAAGTTTATATGCCATGTCAGATGCCGACCACTCCACAGACCGCGGGAAGGGTGGCCACTTCACGTCAGTCACTAGCGTTATCGCGGCAACAAGGAGCTCCCAGCACCGGGCCCTGAGACAACGACTAAGGGTTTCTCCACATGTCCAAGGCACGTAGACATCGCCAGCGCGTGACCTTGATCATGCAAAGTGGGTTTCCCCTCGGGAGAACCCCTTGGTCTTCAGCCACCACTGTAGGGATCTCATGTGCAGCAGGCCAAGTGGTATCACGTTGGACGCAGCTGCCATCAGACCCAGCAGTCTCTGGAAACTGCTTGACAGTGAGTGACCGGCCGTCTCTCACTCTCGCTGACTGTGGTGAGGATCAACTCGATCCAGTGGGAAGGATGGAGACATGGAAGTATGTGGCTTTTAGATCGATCGTGACAAACCAGTCCTCAGACCTGATCTGAGACCACGACCTGCTTGAGAGAGTGAGCATCCTGAACTTCTTAGTCGCGCCTGACTGAGCAGTTCAGCTGATGCAAATCTAAAATTACATTACATTACATTTATGCATTTAGCAGACACTTCTATCCAAAGCATCTTACAGTGCATTCAGGCTAACATTTTTTTTTTTACCTAACACGTGTTCCCGGGGAATCGAACCCACAACCTTTTGCGCTACTAACACAATGCTCTACCACTGAGCCACAGGAACACTGGGACGCAGCCTTCCATTTTGGAACTATGAAGAACCGGCTGTAGAACCTGGACTCTCTGTCATGAGGAGGAACCACCTCGATGGCCTCCTTCCTCAGGAGAGTGTCTACTTTCCTCTTCCCTATCCAGGGTCCGCCCATTAACCCACCAGAGTGGGAATAACCCCGTTGAAACGAGGCGGTGGAGAACCAAACTGGATTCTGTAGCCTCTCTTTACAATGTGCGGGACCCATTGAGACACATTTGGAAGTAGTTTCCAAGCTGCCAAATAGTCTATTAAGGCAATCAGTCTCTCAAGACTGACCTCTGGTGTAATTAGAGCAGCTAGTTCAGTGCCCTGTAACGGTGGACCGGCAGGAAACGGCCGCTACTAACTGTTCTAGAGACCTCTCGACCGCGCACGTTTCTGGGCGGTAACTGAGAGTGATGCTCGCAGGAGACCACTGCATCCTGTAACTCCGGCAGGGTTGGCATGACGATCTCCTGAGGGCACTGAGGCGAGACAGACACCATGTAATGCGGTGTAACCCGCTGCAGCCCAGAGGGGACTGCCCTCATAAGCCCTGGGCCAGTGGTGTCAGGGCTTTTTGGCCGAGGACCTCTTAGCATTTAGGATGGTCCACAGATCCGGCTTAGGCCAATGCCATGGGCAGTCTCCCTGGTAGCACGGAGAGACTTTAAAGATGATGCCGCGCCGTGGAGACAGATAGCTTGTGAGCTTATGTTCAAAGCGTCCCAAAGCGTTCTCCGACGTTCTCTTATTCGCTTTTCAAATGTCTGGCCAGTATAAGATGTCACATGGGTTCTATTACAATGTTACAAGAACTGTTAGTACCAATAATTTGAAGTTTTTACATTTATTCATTTACCAGATGCTTTTATCCAAATACACTTACAAATGTGGAATCCAACAAGTGATTTATCATAAAGAAGCAATAACATGAGAAGCACTAGCAATATACAATTTCATATATTGTCCAGAATAGTAGAAGCTAGATGAAGGAGCGATACAAGAATAGTAAAAGTATGCACAGAAGTATGCAGTTAAATGCTCACAGAAAAGATGAAGAGATGATTTTTCAGTTGTTTCTTGAATATTACCTGATATTAGACTGTCCGGATAGGGTTAACAAGATCATTACACTAGCCAGGAGGCGGTGAGTGAAAATGTTCTGGAAATTTTGTGCCATGCAGGCATCTACAGGGGATGTAGACTTGTAAGAGAGAGAGTGAAGGTAGGAGGGTGCAGGGAGCCCCGAGGCTATTCTATAGGCAAGCAGCAACTGGTAGGCAGTGCAAAGATATAAAAAAGGTGTGAAGTGGGCTTTCTTTGGTTCACTGAAGCCCAGTCATGCTGCTATGTTCATTTGTAGAGGCTTGATTGCACATGTTGGAAGTTTCAGAATTATAACGATCCATTAATAATGTATAAAAACATTTTAAGTAGGTTAAAGATATTCTGTAGAATATAGTGTTTCATAATTATTATTTATTATTATTATTATTATTATTATATAGCTAAAGGTACCAGTATCAATGAACTAGGAATGCTATTGTTTTCAAGACAATAATGGTGGGGAAATGTATGTGTATAGAAATTGTCTATAAAAACTATAAATCTACACTGAGCAATATTCACTAGAGTAAAGTGTGACAACATCTCAGTCTTCCATTGTATTATTATTATTATTGATATTCAAAAATCCAGGACAAATGTTAAGGGAATTTTGAGAGTATCCAATCTAGTATGTTGTTTTTTAGATGTGGCTTACCTGAAATTAATTTGAAAGAAACCCTGTAAAGCCTAGACCTGTGTGTGCTTAAATAAGGTAAAACAAAACAGCAAATAAACTCTCAGCTAAGATGTTTTTGTTATGAGTTTTGCTGGTGTACTAATGAACTAAGCCAAGAGTCATCAAGATTTCCACAGCAATCTCTACACGCTTATTCTCTTTTTTTCATGTCTCCTCTCATCTCTACAGGGTGCATGGGAAATCTCTAGTCACCACGGTAACAAGAGTGCTCCTGCTCTCACTTCAAACCAACAGTGTTCTCTCCATAAACATTAACTATCGTTTGAGATGATGTCAGAGGCCAGTCCCCTGGGGTTCTTCAAATCAAAATTTTAAAATGTACCCTAGTAAAAAAACGTTTTATATATATATATATATATATATATATATATATATATATATTTATATATAAAAAAAAAAAAATACTAAGTAAACACCGATCAGACATAACATTATGACCACTGACAGGTGAAGTGAATAACACTGATTATCTCTTCATCATGGCACCTGTTAGTGTATGGGATATACAGTATTTGGCAGCAAGTGAACATTTTGTCCTCAAAGTCGATGTGTTAGAAGCAGGCAAAATGGGCAAGTGTAAGGATTTGAGCGAATTAGACAAGAGCCAAATTGTGATGGCTAGATGACTGGGTCAGAGCATCTCCAAAACTGCCGCTCTTGTGGGGTGTTCCCGGTCTGCAGTGGTCAGTATCTATCAAAAATGGTCCAAGGAAGTGTACCCCTCTCTAAAGCAAAAAGTACACACTAGGATCAAATACTCAAACTTAAAGCAAATGGATTCTAAGTTGGTGAATGGTATATAAGTGGAAGTTATTATCAATATGCAATTTGATTACCATTTCACATGAACTGTATTGAAATGAGCACAATATATATTTAACACAACTGTTGTAGCAAGAACATCAGTAAAGTGTAGTGTGCAATCAGTGTTTGTTTCAGTTTTTCCAAGTTTCACAATCCAGTTTTGAAGATAACATAAAAACAATCTGAATCAGTTTCAAAAAAATAAAAAATAAAAAAATAAAATCCCTATCTGAAATTTAGGAGCTGATAGGGGCAAAAATATAGGGGATAAACTCAAAGGCCCACTGAGATCTTACCACACAGCTGCAGTGGATCATCTGAAACATCCTTCAGAAATCAGTAACTCCATGGATCCAATGATCAAGGGTGCTTGGCTCGCCATCTTCCCTCCAGAAGAATTCAATAGCATACAAAAACCTGGCCTGCAATAAAAAACAGGCAACATCCATATCATGTTACTCAATAATCAAAGTGATAGTCGATTTGATATGGACCTTGATGTACAATAAACTCTGTTTAAACATAATAAATGAATTAAAATCATGAACTCAACTGCTTAAACATTCATATAATGCACCAACTCAATGAATTATGTTATCAACAATGTGACACTCCACACACTAAATAATTTACAATAATCACCATTCACTTTATCTATGCATAGAACTTTTACATTAAGTCGATTAAATTTTTTTTGAAACGGGTCCCAGAGTGGATAAAATCTGACAACGCTGCCCTTGCATTTTCGTGGTGGACAACGAATCCATTATATTTTCACTGAAATTTTGATGTCATAAGCCCACATCTCCCCTTCTAGTCAGATACCGCTTATGTCAGCATTAACAGCAAAAAAACATGAACAAACACTGAACGATTGTCTTTTTATTAACTAACATTAACACAGATTTAAAAATGTATTGTTCCATGTTCGTTTATATACTATGGGCAAATGGTTTATGCATAGTCCAAGTCTTCTTCTCTCTCGTGGCAGAATTACAGCGGCAAATGCTGCTCGCCTGACATGTATACTACATCATTTTATGTAGTTGGTTTTGCTGGTTTCATGTGGAAGCAGATATTTCTTGAGATGAGAAAAAAAAAAAAACATTGGATAGGGAAAGCTCTGACTTCGTGTGGACGTAGCCTCAAATTCACAGAAGAAAGGACACAACTTCAAAATCCAATTGTTCAAGTGTTCATGACAAATTTTGTCAACTTGTAGAATGAAATATCAGCTCCCAATCTCTCTAAAACAATGCATTGTTAGAGTAATCAAATCAACTTCTCTGCATCGGCCGCCCCGCGAAACCATAATCCTCTCATTCTCTGCTGAGAATCTTATTCACTCTGTAACGATCCAAAAATAAACAGGGGGGTGGAGCTTCATGCTTTTTCAACCAATAGCAAACTTCCATCAGCTAACAATCTAACAAGCATCAGAACTGGAACACGGAGCAAATGAAAGAATCTGGCCTCGTTTGATGAATCACATTTCTTTTACATCACGTAGATGGCGAATGCATGTGCATCACTTTCCTGGGGAACACATGGCACCAATATGCACTTTAGGAAGCAGTATGCAACCAGCGGGAGGCAGTGTGAGGAGGATAATTCTCTGTTCCAGTGTGCAGGACTAATGTGCCCACTTACAGGCAAACTTACAGGCATCTTAAAGGGATCTGCTGCTAAGCTAAACATCTTGGTGCCAGACACTACAGAACACCTTCTTCAGGGCCTAGCGGAGTCCATGTCTTGAGGCGTGTCAGGGCTGTTTTGGCAGCAAAAGGGGGACCAACACAATATTAGGAAGGTGGTCATAATGTTATGTCTGATCTTTCGCATAATCTATTAACATATTTACTGACAATTGCTCGACACCTAAAGTGATATAAAAAGTATAATTAAACTTAATTTGGAGTACTACTTGTGCACAATCCACATTTATTAATTAATTATTAAGCCTAAAATGTATTTTTAAAGTCACTATGGATGAGGATTGTATGAACTTTGAACACATATTGATCTTTAAATGCAGGATTTTTTGGACTTACTCACTAACTACTCACAAACAAATAAACTTAACACAATCAAATATATAATTAAGTATACTCTTTAGTTGGACTTCAGTACTACTTCTGCACAAGTAATGTGCATTGAACTACAAAATTAGTCTTCCAAATTAGCAGACTTTAATTATACCAGGTTCAGTATACTAAAAGTACAATCGCAGGGTATTGTTATTAAGTACATAAATATGTAAATGTATTTGTATTACTTAGCATGAAAGTAAATCTTATTCTTTGCATACATTTTAGTACATGTATTTTTTTACTAGTGTTTAGACAAGGTTAAAATTTATATACATCTACTTCAAAAAGTCATCCAAATATTGATTAAAAACCCCTAGTTACTTATAATTTTGTTTTTCTGCAAAGTGACTTGTAAAGTGCTGTTTTGTTAACTTTTAAACTACACAAAGCTTTGCTGGTATTTTTTATCAAAGGCAGTTGCTCCGCTGGCTCATGTTGCCCACTGAAGTATACAACTTCCATTCCTGCCATCTTAACATTTTTGCTGTTTTGTTTTGAGTTAAAATAAATAAATGCCATGTAATACTGAAGAATGATGTCATTGCAAACAATCAGACAACAGTACACTAATTGCATGGTATTTAAAATTAAATGAACATGTATTATAGTTTAAATTTATAGTAAATGCATTTAGTTAGCATTGACCTAGAAGTTAAGTACATATTTCTATGTAACTTCATAATTACTTCTATTGTCTTTGAAGTGCATTATCATATGTAAACTGTAAATAAATATATACTATAGTTCTTTAAAGCATGAGAAAAGATAATTAAAAATTATTTTTTAAAAACTATTTAAAAGTAAAACTTTTAATTTGACATAATTAAATGGATAGTTCACCCAAAAAATGAAAATTTTGTTATAACTACTCATGCTCATGTCTGGCAAAACCCGTAAGACCTTTGTTTTATTTTTGGAACACACATTATGATATTTTTTATTGAAATCTGAGAGCTTTCTGACCCTGCATAGACAACAACCCAACTTCTATGTTCAGGCCCAAAAAGGAAGCAAGGACATGATAACAATAGTTAAAATAGTCCATGTGACATCAGTGGTTTCAACATTTAATTTTATGAAGCTACAGAGAATATGTTTATGTGTGCAAAGAAACAAACAAACAAAAAAAAAACTACTTTATTCAACAAGTTCTTCTCTCCTTGTTAGTCTTTCGTCTGATAGAAATTTTCATGCAAAAAATATAACTTTAGTTCTCTTAATTTGAGTCGATGTCATGACAGAAGGTACTTACGGGTGTGGAATGGCTGGATGGAGCCGATAATTAATGATCATTAATTTTTTTTCATTTTTGGCAAATAAACTACTCCCTTACAAGTTACACCTTCTGACTTTATTTTATACTTGTATATTGCCTTTTCACTTGTGACGTACCAGTTGTTTTGTAAATACTTTAGATTTTAAAATACACTTAATTGTGTGTTGAAGGGTTTTATATTTTGTCCTCTAAAACGTAACCTGTTTGCTGATCAATGGCTTTTATGGGCCTTGTGCGTCTGTTGTTTATGCTATTTTGTTCCAAGGCCATAGATTACAGTATATACAAGGCATTATGATACCGTATATATGAAGTATATATCACAGATTCCTTCCTTGATGGAAATGGGGCCACTATATGTAAGCCAATTTAAAATCTTGCGGCTGTTTTGTTAACCATCCAACGCGCCTGTCACATTATGTTTGGGTAAGCTTGGTAAAAATCATGCACTTTTACTTTGACTGTGTAACAAACCGTTCAAAACGCTTCCAACAGATGCGCACAACATGGTATGTGTCTCTTAAGCGGCTGGGATGTTGGAATACTCCGTACCTACGAAAGATTATGTACCTCTACTGGGATTCAAGGGCCTGTGTATCCGTGAAGGCTGATCCCCGCACCCTGATGACAAATGCCAAACCTCGCAACACCTGTATTCAGATGGAAGTGTAATTTACACCGATACGGAACAAAGATAATAGTCGCTTTGTGTCATAGGACTGTAGTGTTTAGTTTTACATTATTGCTTCACAAAGGCTGTGTTTTTGGTCTTGTTAACTCGTAGGCTTTCACTTACGTTTGCTTTTACGTCAAACCCCCATAATGGTTCAGGTCTTCACACAGTCTTTGATTAATTTCTCTTTTAACTCTGCTCTCCACTTAGGTCAGCCTTTTTCTACTTTCCTATTTCAGTATGGACCTACTATACAGTAGATTGCAACCAAGGCAGCGTTTACCTAGATAAATAGATAAGCAGCCTTTTTTCAGAGTACTCTTGGCACATGGAGTGCTATTTAACACTATGATTCAGATGGCAAAAATTCCATGTATAACTCTTGGCCTTTTACATTTAATCCATTTAGCAGATGGAATACCCAAAGCGCTTAACAAATTACTTCAACACCTAGAGTAAAGTGTTATTTCTCAGAGGTGAGCCATTTTCAAAGCTGAATAGACTAAGTCATCGTTTGTTCAACCTACCGTAGGCTCAGATTTCAAACCGACAAAACATGTACCTGTTTCATTGCTGATGTCCTCTAAAATTAACGGTACTGAAGTATTAACACCAATGCATTTATACTTCCTTTCCACACAAATTATTGAATTATTATTATTATTGATTATAAAGACTTTTGTTTTGGTTCCTTCCACCCAAACCAGTTTTAACATGTGCATGATAAGTACAATCATGCAATTTATGTTAACATCAAGTAAGGAGCTCAATATGTAATGTTGTTTTTTTCTGACATAGTAACCTTTGATTTGGTAACTTTTGTTGAGTAATTCACCTTGGATATATGATCAAAATAAAAGAGCTCAGAGACTGTTTAGAGCAGCTAAAATGACAGGTCGCTGGCAAGCAAATGCATTTTTAACTCACTTTAATGTGTCATGATCACATTAACCTTTTAATTATGCACTTACTAGGCATTTCCTTTCCCGAACTCGACAACGTACACCAACCAACGTAATAAACCTTTTTCAGATTCATGTTCATACTGTTTTTTGGATAAAACTGACATTCTTTACACCACTCACTTGACATTGTTAAATGCATTCGTGATGTATCATGCAGCTCAGTTCGTTTAAAGTTTATCTGTGCAATCATTTGTATCAGTCAATGATATTGCTGTAAATGATGTTACGCAACTAAGCAAGCCCGAGCGACAGTGGCAAGGGAACCAAAACTCCATCTGTGACAGAATGGAAAAAAAAAAACCTTGGGAGACCCCATCTCAGTTGGGGTACCAGTATCTCCTCTGGCCAGACAAATCAAGCAGTTAATTCCAGGCTGCAGCAAAGTCAGATTGTTGCAGAGGACTCAACTGAAACCTGTGGTCTTGTCCCTTTGGTTGTCGTTCTGGTTTACCTAATTAAAGCAGCCTAAAAATCCTTTACTGATTTGGATATTAGAAGCGTATTAGTTGTGTTATGTGTAATCCCAGTTTAAAGAGAGGTGTCTTTAATCTAGGTTAAACTGCAAGAGTGTGTCTGCCTCCCGAACAATGTTAGGTAGGTTATTCCAGAGTTTCAGTGCTAATAGGAAAGTGATTGCCACCCGCCGTTGACTTTGATAATCTAGTATTATCAAATTGCCAGAGTTTTTGAGAATGCAGCGGACATGGAGGACTAGAATGTAACCCAGAGCTCATTCCTAACCAGTAGGTGCTAAAACCATTCAGGGCTTTATAATGATACATCACGATTTTAACATCAATACAAGGTTTGAATAGGGTAGCCAGTGCAGTTGTTTACTGAAACCGAGCTAATATTGGTCATACTTCCTGGTTTCTAGTAAGACTCTACGTGCTGCATTTTGGACTAGCTGGAGGTTTGTTTAATTAAGCATGCCGAACAACCACCCAATTCAACCACCCAAACAATTTGTATTTAGAGCATAGGTATAATTATAATATTTCTGAGATGGAAAAATGCCAGTTTTAAGAAATGCGAGAAATGTGCTTTCTAGGGAAAGATTGCTATCAAATAGCACACCTAGGTCCTAACTGTGACGACGAATTGCAAGCAAGCCATCAAGTCTTAGACGCGGTTTACTGTAGGTATTCATGCCGAGTTTTATCTCTCTTACTAGCTCTCCGCGCAGCTGGA
>NC_056583.1:557845-557981 GCF_018340385.1 Cyprinus carpio
TTTTGGAAACCTTGCAATAACGTTAGCTAGGTTTTAGGCAATAAGTGGTAAAATGGTAAAAAAATAAAATATTACAGTATAATGGGTGTCACTACAGTTGCCAGATTCCTTATTCAGTCAGAAAATCTACCAATAA
>NC_056583.1:558981-561481 GCF_018340385.1 Cyprinus carpio
AACATTTAATAATTGCCCTTTGATCTGTATATAAATTCGGTAATAATTGTTTTTGTTTGTTTGTTTGTTTGTTTCCCTGAGCAGTTAAAGTAATGTAATTAACAATTTTTGGCCTTTGGGCATTTCTCAGCAAATTTTCATATAAATATGATTATTTGCAAAATATTTTGATAAATTAATAAACATAGCGTTAACTTAATAAACATATTAAATATTAACTTAAGTGTATACAGCCTTTGTTGTAACGGTTAGTATCTATGTGCAATTATATAAAAACACATTTTATTATTTATTTATTCAATGCAGTTAATGTGTGTGCAATGTCTTGACTTTTAAACATGCATTACACTGTTTATATGATTTTTTTTTACCATCTTAGCGATTCAAACGATGCAGTTTGGCTTTAGACGTTTCTCAACAAATGTTTATCTGAATGCAGTTTGATTGCAGGAATGAATGAGCGTGTGATTGTGTGTGCAGGGCATCAATCTGTCGGGCGGTCAGCGGCAGAGAGTGAGTCTGGCCAGAGCGCTGTACAGTGAAGCAGACGTCTATCTGCTGGACGACCCTCTGTCCGCCGTCGACGCTCACGTCGCCAAACACATCTTCGACAACGTCATCGGGCCTGAAGGAGCGCTGAAGGGCAAGGTATTGGCAGGACATTTCAGAGCCACAAACAGTGGTCAGGCACAGAAGAAAGCGCAGAGCTTCAGTTATTTTACTGTCCTGTTCAGAAATGCGGTTGTGTGATGTGCTGTGTCTCTCGCAGACGAGGATCCTGGTGACCCACGGCATCAGCTTCCTGCCGCAGGTGGACAACATCCTGGTCATGGTGGACGGACGCGTGTCAGAAATGGGCTCCTACCAGGATCTGCTCAAGCAGAATGGAGCTTTCGCAGAGTTCCTCAGAAACTACTCTCTTGAGGATATCATCGAAGACGATGAAATCATCGGTACACAAGAGAATTACTCATAAACTGAGGAAAAATGGAGCTGATAGGAAAAAAAATGCATTTTATTGATATATATATATAAAATATATAAAATATAAAATGCATATATATCTTCTATATCTTTCTATAAATATTTTTTTACAATACATATATTACAAATTATTTATTAAATATTTATTTTAAATACAATAATAAAATTTTTTATATATAAATGATGATGCATTTTATTATATAAGTTTTATTTATATATTAATATATTATGTTTATTTATTTAGTTGTAATATATATTATTCAACATTTAGCATTGAGATATATATATTAATACATATTATAAAATATTTCTTAATCATATATTTAGATAATTTCTAACATTTTATAAGTGTATAAAATGTAGTTGTTTATTATACATATCAATACATGTATTTTTTAATTTATGTATCTTATTATAATACATATTAAATATGAGTAATTTATATATAATTCACATATAAAATATTATTTTATTTATTTTTTATATTTATTTGTAATTATTTATTGCTTTCATTTTGATCTTACATCAGTTTTTAACACTTTGACTCCTGATGGTTTTTCAGTTTTGTTGGTTGACAAAGATATTCATTCATTCAAGTATTTATTAGTTATTTATTATAATAATTAATACAATTAATTAACATTTTAATATATATATATGTTTTAATATATATATATGTAATATATATATATGTTTTATATATATATTTTTTTTTTTTTGTATTTATTGCTTTCATTGGGATGTTTTTTCAGATTTGTTGCTTGATGAGGAGGAGGAGGAGTTCCCTGACGATGCTCTCAGTAATCACACAGATATGGTGGATAACGAGCCTGTAGTTAATGAGGCGCGCAGACAGTTCATGAGGTAATCATGCATTATTAATGCCTCTCGCTCTGCCAGTTGCTTTGGCTTTGTGACTTCTGCTTTTACCAGCACTTCTCCTGACGACAAACGTGGCTCTCGGCAAACGCTGCTTTTATTTTTCCTCAACTATTTCCAGTTAAAAAGCACTTAGTATCACATACAGTGGAATAGAAAGAACCCAGTTGGATGCTAATGGACGGAAATGTTTATTCCTCTTTGAATATTTGTAAATAAGCATCATCTTTAGATGCGTGCATGTTAGAGAATTAATAAAGATGTGATGTAATAAATTACACCTGCCTTCCATAATACTACGTGGAAGTGACTATTCCTTCTAAGAAGTAGACGATGATGCTCTTCAGGGGTTTACAAATGTCCAAAATAATCATGAGCATCTCATCTGAGTGCATGAGTTTTGGGCTGAGCCGTGCGTCTCTCTTCTGTCTCTTGTAGGCAGATGAGCATCATGTCGAATGATCCGGAGAACCCCAAGAAAATGTCCCGGCGCCGGCGCTGCAGCGAGAGGAAACACCCGGAGTCTCCGACCGAGAAGAAGGAGCTGAAGGTGGAGAAACTCATCCAGGCCGAGACGACTGAGACGGGACGGGTTAGTGACTCGAGACCGCCCTCGCCTGGAGGACACGAACTCAAC
>NC_056583.1:566481-636481 GCF_018340385.1 Cyprinus carpio
GTCTTGTTTTCCAGTGAATATCTAAACATTCTTAAAACAAGATTCATTTACTTGAGAAGCAAAATTGCATTGTGGTTTTCATAGTTTAAGACAAGTAAATAATACTAATAATAATAGTAATAATAATAATAGTAATAATAAAATAAAAATCTGCCAATAGTGTAACTAAGATCTATCTATCTATCTATCTATCTATCTATCTATCTATCTATCTATCTATCTATCTATCTATCTATCTATCTATCTATCTATCTATCTATCTATCAATTAACTCAAACATCAAACATTTCATATAAAAGTCTTAGCAGATAAAACTACACTACTGTTCAAAAGTTTGGGTTCAGCAAGATTTTTCAATGTTTCTGAAAGAAGTCCTTTCTGCTCACCAGGACTGTATTTATTTGATCTAAAATACAGTAAAATTGTTAAATATTATTATAATGTAAAACAGCTGTTTTCTGTGTGAATCTCTGCTAAACTGTAATTTATTTCTGTGATGCACAGCTGTATTTTCAGCATCATTACTCCAGTCTTCAGAGTCACATGATCTTCAGAAATCATTCTGATATGATGATTTGCTGCTCAAGAAACATTTCTGATTATTATCAATGTTGAAAACAGTTGTGCTGCACAATATTTTTGTGGAAATGGTGCTATATTTTATTTTTCAGGATTATTTGAGAAATAGAAAGCATTGATTTGAAACAGAAATCTTATGAAACATTATAAATGTCTTAACTGTCACTTTTGATCAATTTAATGCATCCTTATTAAATAAAAATAATTCAAATCTTTTCTTACCAACCCCAAACTTTTGAACACCTACAGTAAGCTACAAAATATAATTTCATTATTTATTTATTTATTTGATATAAAATGTGAACGTTATATTCTTTTCAAAGCTGGATTTCTCACAAGCGCAGGCAGACAGCAGAGAAACCCGTTTTCTGACCTCCACACGAGTCTGTTTCTCTCCTAGATGAGGACGTACAGTAGAGTAGTGTGTCTCTGTCAGTGCTGTGTGTGTCTGAAGCAGCGGAGACTGACCGTGTGCTGCCCTTCTACAGGTGCGCTGGTTCTGCTCACCTGTGTACTGTGGCGGGTGTACAGTATGCTGAAAGCGGCCCGCGCCACGCACCTCCACATGCTCCACGCCGTTCTGAGGGCCCCGCAGGCCTTTTTCGAGGCCACCCCCTCGGGGCGAATCTTGAACCGCTTCAGCAAAGACGTGGACACGATAGACTCTGTCATTCCAGACAGTATTGATATCTGGATGCGCACTTTCTGGTCCACAGTGAATGTGCTGATCGCATGCTCTGCCCTCACCCCTGAGTTCCTCGTAGTCACAGTGCCGTTAATGCTGCTCTATTGCTGCGTCCAGGTAAACAGGAATAAGTCTGCTAACTCATTAATACAGCATGCTGATGCGTGTTGTTGTGTTCTAGCTGCTAGCTGCTGATTGGTTAGTCGTGGCTGTTCTTTACCCAATCACCTTCTTGAGTTTCTGACAATGTAGAGCTTACTAGAAACGTACAGTATACCACAAATACTTGTGCTTTAGATTTATTTATTATTGTAAATTATATTAACAGTATAGTAATTTGAGTCAAAAGTGTTTTCTTTTATTATTATTATTGTATAATTTCATAAGATATATTGTTGCTATTATTAAGAATATTAATGACAATAATAATAATAAATTATTGTAATAATTGTCAAATTATATACTGCTGCTGCTACTACTAATAATAATAATGATGATAATTATTATTATGGTCTTATTACTATTATATAATTTACTGCAATCATTTATTATTATTATTATTATTATTTAAAAATAATTAATTATTACAATAATTTGTTAAATAATATACTATTATTACTACTACTACTACTAATAATAATAATGATAATATTACTAAATATTATTATTATGATTAAAATGTAATTATTTAAATAAAAAATATTGTTATATAAATAACTATGCTATTGCAATAAATTTTTATTATTAATATTAACAACAACAATAATAGTAATAATACATTTTAGCAGCAATTTATTTAATTATTTAATATTGATACTACTACTTATATTAATTATTACTGTATCGTTTACTAAATTATTATTATTATTAGTTGTATTATTATTGTAATAATTTATTAAAAGATATAATGCTGCTGCTGCTACTGCTACTAATTACTATTATTATATTATTTAATAAAATATTGCAATACATTATCATTGTTATTTTTAATAGTATGATTAATATAATCAATGCTAAAAGCAGTAGTAGTAGTAATAATAATTATTATTAATATTATTATTATATAATTGAACAAATTACGGCAATAATGTATAATAATTATTATTATTATAAAACATGTATATGAATTTCTTAGTATTTTGGAATATAGTAAACAGTATATTTTCTGTAGCAACAGCAGCACTTTGTGCAAAACTTCATATTGCATATTATTAATCATAATATGAGAATGATCAGTTACTTTTGAAAAGTATTGAAGGTGGGTGAAGAACAGTCTTTTACTGTAGAGTTAGCTTTGCAGGAGTAGAAGTTAATTCGTTTGTCTTCTACTGAACATGGTTGTTTTGCTGTGCTGTATCTCATCATTTCATCACATTCATACTGTACGCTCCTCTGACACTAACAGTGCAGCTGTCAGTACTAATGCTAGCACACATACTGTAACAGACAGGGCTTCTAGCTTGTACCTGGCATGTAGTTATTTTAATGAAAGAACTGGGGGTGTGAGGCACAGTAAGAGTCCACGAGTAATGTCCCGCTGTTAAAGAAATAGTTCAGCCAAACACTAAAACGTTCTCATCCTCAGTTCATCCGAGTTCAGGATGAGTTTGTTTCTTAATCAGATTTGTAGAAATGTAGCACTGCATCAGTGTCTCAGCAATGGATGCTCTGCAGTGAATGGGTGCCGTCAGAATGAGAGTCCAAACAGCTGATAAAAAACATCACAATAATCCACAAGTAATCCACAGCACTCCAGTCCATCAGTGAACATCTGGAGAAGACAAAAGATGAAACACATCCAGCATTAAGACGCTTTTAACTCAAATACATAGAGTCTATAATCCATAATAACACTTCCTCCAGTGAAAAAGTGTTCTGGTGTGAATCAGGAGAGAAATCTGCACAGATCAAGCAGCGTTTAAACAGCTCTAAACAAATATGTGTCTGGATTTTGATGTGAGAGACAACAGGAGATGCACTTTTTCACTGCAGGAAGTGTTATTATGGATTATAGACTCTATGTATTTGAGTTAAAAACATCTTAATGCTGGATGTGTTTCATCTTTTGTCTTCTCCAGATGTTCACTGATGGACTGGAGTGCTGTGGATTACTTGTGGATTATTGTGATGTTTTTATCAGCTGTTTGGACTCTCATTCTGACGGCACCCATTCACTGCAGAGCATCCATTGCTGAGACACTGATGCTACATTTCTACAAACCTGATAAAAGAAACAAACTCATCTGCATTTTGGATGGCATACATTTTCAGCAAAAGTAAATTTTTGGCCGAACTATTCTTTTAACTTTAGGCTACTGATATCGTTGATTTAAATTCTGTTTAACCAGTTCAGATTCTAATTACAAGGGGATGACAGCATTGCGGTGGTAACAAAAATAGCTTTCATGAGGTCTGAACAGTGGTTGCGGTCTAGTCTTCTTTGATACTCAAGATATTTTAGGTACTAAACCTTCAATCTCTCATTGTATATTACATTGTGTCTTGGTCTTGCACCCCTCCCGATCGTCTTTTGATTTTACATACAGTCTCTCTTTTATGTATTGCTTAGGCTTTGCATGGCACAAACTGGCTTTCTATATTTTCTGTGCGATGACTGAGCGAATCTCTTGTTGCATGAAACCAAAAAATCAAATGCATTTTTTTAAATTCTCACTGATTTCATTATACAGTACATATACAAACTGAAGCCAAACCAAACACTACAACATTATGATGCCGTTTGATTCCATTGAAATCTGATCCCTTAATGTGAACATTGTTTTGAAACATTTGAATGTTGAGAGTAGTTCATATAATGAATTCTGAAACAGTGAGGATTCTAGAAACTACACTAATAGATTGTAAATCAAAAATCAAACGTGATGTGGTTTGTCTGAATGAAGGAATGTTTGCATTATCTGGAATCACATACAGTTTTTGATAACAGTATTCAGGCTTCAACTTCTATCCTGCTGTCTTTATAAAAAAAAAAAAATGTTTTTGAAGGAAACTATTCATCAAGGATGCACTGAACTGATCAAAAGTGCAACAAAAAGATTCTATTTGAAATAAATGCTGTTCTTCTGAACTTTCTATTCATCTGTGAATCCTGAAAAATAAAATGTATCACAGTTTCCACAGAAATATTAAGTGTTTTGAACATTGATAATAATCAGAAATGTTTCTTGAGCAGCAAATCATCATATTAGAATGATTTCTGAAGATCATGTGACACTGAAGACTGGAGTAATGATGCTGAAAATACAGCTGCACATCACAGAAATAAATTACAGTTTAACACATATTCACATAGAAAACAGCTGTTTTACATTCTAATAATATTTCAGAATTTTTACAGTACTTTTAATAAAAAAAGGCAGCCTTGGTGAGTTAACTTTAATATTTTTTCATTGTAGGACAGGTCAAAAATGATTACACAGAAGATTTTGGCCACCATAAAATAACTTGCATTCTTCTTTTAGACATTTTCTCTTATCACAAATCATTTAATTATGGATATAGTTAGTAATAAACTGACCAAACATTCCTATAGAGTTCAGACAAACCTGTATTATTAGGTCATTGTGCTTGATTGAAATAAAGTGCAATTTTAAAGCTTTAATTGAAAAGACTTGCCCAGAAAAAGCAAGAACTTCAGCTGAATCTTGAATGAAGCGAAAGTGTTTTCCGAATCCTCACTCATTTGTATGTGTATGAATATTGAACAGTCATATACTGTATGTAGTTTCTGTTCTCTGTTCTTGTGATAGCTGATTGTTTATTTCTCTCCCTGATTTCCTCTGAAGAGATTTTATGTAGCCACGTCTCGGCAGCTTAAGAGACTGGAGTCTGTCAGTAGGTCTCCTATATATTCTCATTTTTCGGAGACCATCACAGGCACTAGTGTGATCCGCGCCTACGGCCGAAACACTGCCTTTGTTCTCTTGAGCGATATGAAAGTGGATGAGAACCAAAAGAGTTACTACCCTGGTATCGTTTCCAACAGGTAGGTTTGGATGCATGCAGAGAAATGTCCTCTTGAAAATCAGATTAAAGCACCATTCAGTCGTAACAGTGTTGTGTTTGGATGCAAACAGGTGGTTGGGGGTTCGCATCGAGTTTATCGGCAATTGCATTGTGCTGTTTGCTGCTCTGTTTGCTGTGATTGGGAAGGAGAAGCTCAGCCCCGGATTGGTCGGTCTGTCTGTGTCTTACGCTCTGCAGGTAAACTCACACTCATTACGTGCTGTATAAGCACAGGTCGTGTGTTCTTAGGATGTGGAAAAAAAGGTGAACTTCACAAATCATAATGCTGAGTGATAGATATCATCTGGAGCAGATTTTGTGTATTCTGATGCAGGAATAACATGCAGAGAAATATTTACGCTTGCACTGCCGATGCTTCTGAAAGAAGTCTCTTCTGTCACTAAATTGCTTATTTGTTAACATCATTAATGTGATTGGATATAAAACGTCATGCTTTAAATGCAATCAGTAACTTATTTCTAATTTTATTTTCTTTGATACCGCTGTGCCCGGTTGGAATTTACTGGGGAACTGTGTCAAAAAATGTCTCCTCTATTAATACAAATGCCCAAAAAAATTCAAGATATGATTGCTAAAAAAACAAGAAATATTAAGTGAATTAAATGTTAGGCACAGTATAAATTTAACTTCAGCACTAGTTATTACGATTTAAAACAGCTGTGTTCTATGTGAATAAAACAAAAACAAACAAATGCAGCCTCGGTCAGCAGAAGAGATGTATTTGAAGAAACATTAATTATTACACACTTTTGACTGGTAGAGTTTGCATTTAAGCAAAGGGACTTATGATAGAGGAACATAAGCAGTTCATCACAGAGCCAACAATGTTCACAAGGTACAATGCACATGTATTAGAAAAATAGATTATGAGAATTTTTTTTTTGTGCTGAATAGGTCACTATGTCCCTGAACTGGATGGTGAGGATGACCTCTGACCTCGAGAGCAACATAGTAGCAGTGGAGAGAGTGAAGGAGTATTCAGAGACAACGACCGAGGTACACATGCAGTATCATTCATATACTAGAATATTTAGTCAATTTCTGAGGATTAAACAACTGATTTTATTTCTTCTTTTGAATATCAGCATTAAATCTGCTTCACTTATTCTACGCGCAGACTGTGCAACAGACAGCAAGAGTTAACTTTACTGACATGTAAAGCGTTCAAATCATCCATAGGCTCCATGGATAGTGAAGGACAAACAGCCTCCTCCAGACTGGCCTCCGAAAGGGAACGTGGAGTTCATAGACTACAGCGTGAGGTACCGCGAGGGACTGGACCTGGTGCTGAGGAACATCTCGCTGGAGGTCAAAGGAGGAGAGAAGGTGAGGAGCATCATTACAGCGCTGCTCTCACCGACCTGCATTCGTTTCTGATCACAAGTTCCATTAAAGCGCAGAAATACTCTTCTCAGCTAAAGCTAACTCTATTACAGGAATCAATGTTCTGTATGGCTGTGCAACAAAATAATAATGTGCATTTCGGAAATAGTTTTTCTAGTATTTTTTTTTTATTTTTTTTTTATAAGAAGTAATAAATCCTAAATAGGCAAACAGACTAAAATCAAGTCCAGTTAAATAGACTTTTAGAAGCCAAGACTGTTACTTCATTCAGTATACAGTAAAAAGTGATGTAAAAAGACACAATGGTGCATTGTCAATTTTTTTTTTTTTTTTTTTTTGTCACAATTTGGACTTTTTTTTTTAATTCTGAGAAGAAAAGTCTGAATTGTGAGGCATAAACTTAGGAGGGAGTCCAGTTTGAATTCTGAATGTATATCTTAATTAGGCCTTTTTTTTTTTATCAGAATTGCATGTTTATATTTTGCAATTTTGAGTTTATATCTCACATAATTATGATCTTTTTCTCAGAATTGCATGTGTTTCTTGCAAATTTTATACCATAATTAATTTTGACCTTTTTCTCAGAATTGTGAGATAAAAAAGTCACAATTACCTGTTTTGTTTTTTATTCCACGATGTAACCAAGCTTCCATACAAATGGAAAAATGTGTAAGTGCAAACAAATGTTTGAAGATAAATACTAAATCTTTGAGTGTTTGCAGAAACCCGAATGCTGTTTGATTGCGTGTAAATACTGTTGGACAAAACAAAGTTGTGCAGCATGTTTTGTTTTCGGGGAAAGCGCATTATTCAGCTCTTCTTACATGCAGCACATACACAATGATGTTGCATTTAACCGCTTGATGCAAATAAAGTAGGGCTCTCACTAACGATTATTTATAAAACGTCCTGGCTCTTCCCATCTTTATAATGGCAGTGAATGGGTGTTATTTTTCAGTAGTCCAAAAGAAGTCCAATAAATGCTATATATCACATTCAGCGATTCTGCATTTGTTTCTGTATGATGGTTTATGACTCTGCAGATCGGTATCGTTGGACGGACGGGCGCTGGGAAGTCCTCGATGACTCTGTGTCTGTTCCGTCTGCTGGAGGCGGCGGATGGAGAGATCGTGATCGACGAGGTGAAGATCTCTGAGATCGGCCTTCACGACCTCCGCTCCAAACTCACCATCATCCCTCAGGTCGGGCTTTTGGGTTTCTTCAGCTTTGTTGGCGGTAAAGCATCTGTTTTAATTTAAGCACAGCTTGGGAATGGCGTTTACTGCTGTATTAGCGTTGTGCTCATGATGGGTCAGCAGAAAAAGCTCATTTCCCCATTCAGAACCATAAAGCAGTTGATAGTGATTTTGATGCCAAAGCACCTTCAGGCTCACTAAACGCTGCTAATTAGCCTGTTATAAGTAATGGCATCCAGATTATTAACATTGGACTTTTTTCCCGTTGTTTGTTTTCTCTAGTAAAACCTGTTCTTAACCTCATTTCACCTTTTAACAGTTACTAAAATGCTGCAGTGTGTTTTGCACTTTTATTCATTTTTTTTTTTTTGTTGGTGGTGTTTTTTGCAATATTAACAAATTTTATCTATCTATCTATCTATCTATCTATCTATCTATCTATCTATCTATCTAATGTGTATATATATATATAAATGTTATATTTTCTTTTTTATTCGTTTTCATTAATAGCTGGAAATTGTGCTGCTTATATAATTTAATTTTAATAAATAAATTAGAATTTTATGTTTCATTCAATAAGTAACTTATTTAACTGTGACATCTCAAATCTCATAAACAATACAGCATTAGTTAAATATTGAGTTTCATAAAGTTAAATATTGATTTTTTTTTAAATCAAATATATATTAATGTTGTTACATTTTCCTTGTAATTAATTTGCATTAACAGGAAACTCTTATAAGATTTAATTTTAATATATAATTTATTATAACATTTTATATATTACTTAATAGCTTATTATTTACTGTGACAGCTATAAATTCATAAACAAAATATTGTGTTCAATAAAGTTTAATATATTGTTTTAAATCATTTATATTAATGTTGTTACATTTTCTTTAATTAATTTGCATTAATAGCAGGAAATTGTGCCACTTATATTACTTAATTTTAATTTATAGTTTATTATAATTTATATATTATTTAATAAATAACTTAATATTTAACTCTGACAGCTAGAAAATTAATAGACAATACAGCATGTTAAATATTTTGTTCAATAAAGTAAATTTTTTATCAAATATATGTTAATGTTGTAACATATATATTCTAATTATCGTTGAGTTTTGGCATTCACATGAATTAAAGTTGAGGATAGATAAATGGCGTTTTTCTCTGAATATAAGTTTATTTTGAATACACACGTTTTACATTGTCTTGTGTGACTGATGTGTGTTTGTAGGAGCCCGTCCTGTTCTCGGGGACTCTGCGGATGAACCTCGATCCCTTTGAGAAATACAGTGATGAAGAAGTGTGGAAAGTGCTGGAACTCTCTCATCTGAAGAAGTTTGTCAGCAACCAGGCGTCCAAACTGGAGCTGGAGTGCTCCGAAGGAGGAGAAAACCTCAGGTACCGTAAGAAATACATAAAAAAATCATGGACATGATACAAAAAGGTTAAATGGTCTCCAGTAAGTAACACTTTGCGGTCAAAACTGATGGGATTGGAAGCAAATAGGCAGCAAATGTCATCTAGTAGAAACCTTTGCTACTTGCACCCAAACAAAATCTCTCTTTTTTTTTTTTTTTTGTGATATCAACTTCAAATTTGGAGCACAACTTGTTTAGATTAATGGCTTTCATTTTCATGCAGTTTTAGAGTTAAACATGTTTTGGAAAATATATTTCATATAAAATTTCAAAATAGTATTTTTCTTCTATATTTTTTTTACGTTTTACTTTTGTAATAATCTGCCAAGTGTCTTCTTTAAAAAGAGACCGATGCTTAAGTCTGTGCTCCAAAACATTCAAGATTTACAGCTGTTTAAATCGGAACTTTCATTTTTGCATGTTTTGGTTCTCTATATTTGGCTGTAAGTGTGTTGCATTATGAGCGTATGAACTGTATGTATGTCTAGTGAGTTCTGAATCCTGTGTGTTCAGTGTGGGTCAGAGGCAGCTGGTGTGTTTGGCGCGAGCTTTACTGAGGAAGACCAGGATCCTGGTCCTGGATGAAGCCACAGCCGCGGTCGATCTGGAGACGGACAATCTCATCCAGTCCACCATTCGCACGCAGTTCGAGGACTGCACCGTTTTCACCATCGCTCACAGACTCAACACCATCATGGACTACACCAGGTACCTCTCGTTTCTTACTCTGATTCCAGAAATACTGCCTGTTTTGATGGAGCAGGTCACACTTTCTCACAAAATGTGATGCACTTTTGCTTTTGATGACCAAAGCTCAGCCCTTTTCACAAGTATGAATGATTCTGAACACATTATTTTATGTCTATTTTTCCATTATTAAATCTCTACTTTTTCCACTTTTTTTGCAGAGTTTAAGTTAAATTATACATTTTGTATACTCCTTTTTGTCATTTTTGACATTTGACTGTGTTGTTTTGATAAGAGCATTAAAACTGATTTGAAAAATCTTAATTCTTATTTTGTAAAAAACAAAAAAACCTATGAGATTAAAGGTTTTTACTCATGTTTGATCTTAGACTCAAACGTATATAAGATATAGTTATTTTTGCTTTAAGTAAAGTTTTTATGAAATCAAAAATTTTGATACCATTCATAATTTTTGTCATCAATTTCAATTTCACAAAAAAACTTATTAGACTATCATAAGTAAAAAATAAAAATAAAAAAATCAACTCAAGTTTACTGAAGACAAATAAACAGTCAGCAGTAGTTGCGAGTTTAGTCCAATTCTGAGTTTATATCTCACAAATCTGACTTTATTTCTCAGAATAGAGTTTTTTTCTTGCAATTCTGACTTTATTTCTCAGAATAGAGTGTATATGACAAATTTCTGACTTTATTTCTCAGAATTATAAGTTTATATCTTGCAATACTGACTTTATTTCTCAGAATAGAGTTTATATCACAAAATTCTGACTTTATTTCTCATAATTATACATTTATCTATTGCAATTCTGACTTCATGCAATTTTGATGTTTTTCTCAGAATAAGGAGTTTATTTCTCAGAATTGCAACATGAATGAATGACAGTATTTTATGTTTAATCTCTACTTTTTCTACTTTTTTGCAGATTTTTAGTAAAAATTTACATTTTGAATACTCCTTGAATCTAGCAATAAAGTCAGAATTGCAACTTAATATCTCACAATTCTGAGAAAAAGTCAGAATTGCAGAGAAAAAAGTTGGAATTGTGAGATAAAAAGTGGCAATTTACCTTTTTTCATTTTTTTTATTCAGTGGTGTAAAGAGCAGTAAGAGATGTTCTTTTGTGCTTTGATTGACATTAATGATGCACTTTAAGACTGAATGCATGGATCTAATATACTGATACACATGTGTTTGCATCTTTCTCAACTGTTTATATTCACTCAATATATAAACACCTGTGTATACTCACAATGATGGCCATTTTGACACTTAAGTGTGTCACATAAGGCATGTGCACTGGTTTTTCGCCCACCCTTACATTGTTTCCATGAAGGCAGAGTGTGTGCACATGTTGAATTCAGTGCTTTTCTCTTGTGACAGAGTGCTGGTTTTGGACAAGGGAAAGATCGCAGAGTTCGACACACCGGCTAACCTGCTCGCTCAGAAAGGAATCTTTTATGGAATGGCTAAAGACGCGGGTCTGGTGTGAGTCCATACGCTGTAAGCCGCAGTGCCTTCACACAGTGTCACACACACAACGCCAGTGAATGTAATGTGTCTCTGTTTTTACTGCTGCACCCAGGATCTTTGGTTGTTTTTACATTATTGCTATTATTTTTGTTTTCTATGACTACAGTGCCACTGTTACTGAGTTGTTTTATGATGAAGCAGTCTATTTTTGTACTGTATTATTTAAGTTGTTCAATAGGGAAGATTTCTGCTCAGTTACATGTGTGATTCTTTTTGTAAACCAAATCTGTAAAAAAAATTGAATTCTGTTACCAGAATTGGAGTATTGTTGCATTTATTAAAAAAAGTAATACTGTTTCTATGTGTATTTCGTAAGTTTTGTGTTTTCATTGCACTCATAATCCTTCATTTTCAGTGAGATGATATTTAGCAGGAAATTGTGCCACTTATATTTTTTCTATATTTTAATTTCTACGTTTTTAAGTGTACAGTATTTCTATTTAGAATTTATTATTATTTATTTATATATTATTTAATAATTTTAATATTATCATTTATATTGACAGCTATAAATTAATAAACAATACAGCATGAAAATAGTGAAATTTAAAGAAAAATGCATTTATGCTAGTCAGCTATAAATTATAATTTAATTTTGTTGCATTTATTAAATAAAGTAATACTGTTTCTATGTGTATCTTGTTTTGTTTTTCACTAGTTTGTGATCAGAGATTATTTTAGCAGGATATTGCGCCATATATATATATATATATATATATATATATATATATATATATATATATATATATAAAACATTAATATAGATATTAGTTTTACTTTTATCATTTATTACAATTATGATATATATATATATATATATATATATATATATATATATATATATATATATATATATATATATTTTGTATATATGCACCTTTTACTGCCAGAAACCGGCCGGTGGGCTCCCCCTCCCTCACCGCCCTCGACGGCAGTGCAGCGAAGGGGTATTCGGCGATACCCCCAGTGGAGCGGGCAGTAGCGACGCAATTGTGTCCTGAGTCTGCCTCCTGCTGGTAGGAAGACCCGGTGCTTCCTTCCCGGGCCTGTAGACATTCATCTGGTCTAACTGCCAGTGCCTATACCGAACGACAGGCATATCAGTACAAGGTCCTGCCCTTCGGGCTGTCCCTGTCCCCCCGTGTCTTCACGAAAGTCACGGAGGTGGCTCTTGCTCCCCTCAGAGAGCAGGGTGTTCAAATCCTCAGCTATCTAGATGATTAGCTTATACTAGCACAGTCTCGGGATCAGTTGTGTGAGCACAAGGACCTGGTGCTCCGGCACCTCAGCCTGGTGGGCTTTCGGGTCAACTGGGAAAAGAGCTAACTCTCCCCAACGCAGAGGATCTCTTTTCTCAGTATGGACTTTTATCCAAAGCAACTTACAGTGCATTCAGGCTATACATTTATTTATTTATTTATTTTTTATCAGTATGTGTGTTCCCTGGGAATCGAACCCACAACCTTTTGCGCTGCTAAAGCAATGCTCTACCACTGAGCCACAGGAACACTTTATGGGCGAGTCCTGAGGTGGGCATGGAAGCGCGGCACTCACCTGGTCCAAGTTACACCAGCCTGTCACCAAACCCTCACCCCGTGGTCAGATCTTGTGTTCCTCCGGGTAGGTGTGCCCCTAGAGCAGATCTTCAGACATGCTGTGGTTCACACGGATGCCTCCACCACCGGCTGGGGGGCCACCTACAATGGGCATGCAGTCTCAGCGATTTTGACGGGCCCGCAGGTGCATGGGCACATCGATTGCCTAGAGTTGTTAGCAGTGCAGCTTGCCTTGAACCGTCTCAAAGGTCGCTTACAAGGCAAGCACGTGCTGGTCCGAATGGACAACACAGCGACCGTTGCGCACTCCCGTCACATGTCACAACTCGCCCGCCACCTCCTCCTTTGGAGTTGGAAGGTTCTGAGGTCACTTTGTGCTGTTCTCACTCCGGGCCTGCTCAACCGTGCAGCCGACGAGCTGTCTCGAACAATGCTTCCGGGAGAATGGCGACTTCATCCCCTGATGGTCCAGCTGATTTGGAGGCAGTTCGGAGCCGCTCAGGTAGACCTGTTTGCTTCTCCAGAGACCCCTTACTGCCAGTTGCATGGATGCACTGGCACACAGCTGGCCGCGGGGCCTACGCAAATATGCGTTTCCCCCTGTGTGCCTTCTCGCACAGACACTGTGCAAAGTCCGGGAGGACGAGGAGCAAGTCTTGATAGTGGGGCCATATTGGCCCACTCGGACCTGGTTCCCCAAACTCGTGCTTCTCACGACAGCCGCTCCTTGACCCATTCCTCTGAGGAGGGATCTACTGACTTAGAGACGGGGCACTGTTTGGCACCCGCGTCCAGACCTTTTGGAAACTCCATGTCTATTCCCTGGACGGGATGCAGAGGTTCTAGGTGACCTACCCCAGAAGGTAGTGAATACCATCACTTCGGCAAGAGCATCATCTACGAGACACGCTTATGCCTTGAAGTGGAACCTGTTCCTCGAGTGGTGTCAAAGACGCCCGATTGCGGTCGTGCTTTCCTTTCTGCAGCAAAGGCTGGAGTGAAGGCTGTCACCCTCCACCCTCAAAGTCCAGGTTGCAGCTATTGCTGCATACCATGACCCCGTGAATTGACCCTCTATTACGGAGGCCGGCAGAGGGGCGCTGGCTCATGTCACCTCGCTGACAGATATTTGTAGAGCTGTGGCTTCGCTAGATTCTATAGCCTTCGTGTAGAGCCGGTATCCTCCTGTGTTCTCACCTCAAAAGGGTAGTGGCACCGAGAGGCCCCGGTTAGTGTCGGCTTGCTAAAACTGCTCCAGAGTGTCCATAATGTAGACCCTGTTGAGATCCTCCATCACCCTAGGCAGCCAGATGTGATGGAACGTCCGGCACCAGGCCTTCATGATGAATCTGTGAGAACCATGGAAGGCAGGGTTCCATATTGAGACCTTAGCGGTACTCGTATGTGTATCGTCCACGGTATAGCCTTAGAGCCCGTGTTTCCCCGGCAGACTTCTGCCTTCCCAAGAGGGATAAAATCACCTCAAATCTCTCTATTTACACTTAAACGGATGCTATATGTGTATTTACTCCCGAAAACTCCTTCGGGAAGGATGGGGCTTCCGCAGCGTCCTTGTTCCAGGTGGAACGAGAACGTTTTCCCACTGTTATCCAATCTCACCCAGTGAGGTAGTGCGTTGACAATGGTGAGTGGAACTACTTGTTCCGAGCCCCGGCCTACAACTAATAGGGGTGCAGGCGGCTCGCACAGGGCACTGGAAGGGGCAGTACCCACGGCGCTTTGATAGGGATCCCAATTCGTCAGTCACCGACGTGATGTCTAGAGTGACCGACTGAAAGGGACCGTCTCGGTTACATATGGTAACCCTTGTTCCCTGAAGGAGGGAACGGAGATGTCACATCCCATCGCCACGGTTGCTGTACCACCTCTGAGCCACCGGGTCGGCTCCTCAGCGAAAACCTGGTATGCATTGTACCTGCTGCCTTATTATACTCACGCTGTAATCAGTAGCAGCTGGATGCAATAATTGCATGCCAATGTGCATTGGCTCGTTTAGTTTACACTCAAAGTAGATTGGTAGATCTACAGAAGCGATATCCCAATTCGTCAGTCACCGAAGTGACGTCTCCGTTCCCTCCTTCAGGGAACTAGGGTTACCATACATAACCAAGACGTTTCAGTGATGAAAGTATATTTCTTTTAATTATATATATAAAATGTTAATTTATGATTTATTATATTACAGTTTAATATATTATTTAGTAAATAACTATGTTGGCTATAAATTCACAATACAGTATTTATCTAGTTAATTATTATAAAAATAAATAAATAAATAAATAAAAAGTCTAGGTGAAGTTGAAGTTGAAATAAAACATGAAATCCCATATTAATAACTGACATTTAATACTAATTTCTAAAACAGTGTGAAAGATAAATGACTGTTCACCAAAATACTACTAAAATCTCTTCATGGGTAATGAATGTATAGAGTGAACTGAAGTGGATTTTAGCTAAATTCAGCCTCCAGTGCTTGTATTTGAGTGTGTGTAGATATAAATCATAACTGACCACTAGAGGACGTGTCTCAGCATCATCATGTCTGTGATGAAGCACACGCTTCCTTTCTGATTCTTGATTTTAGCCTCAACAGAGACAGAACCTTATCTAAAGCTGTTCATGATGGAATCCCCTCTCTCTGAGGACACTGGTGGGTTTAGAACAGAATAGAACTTCCACCCTCAATACCCATGGCTGAAGTGCCCTTGAGCAAGGCACTGAACCCCCAGTTGCTCCCCGGGCGCTGGATATATAGCTGCTCACTGGTCGGGGTGTGTTTTATGTTATCACTGCTGTTTGTGTTTTGTGTTGGATGGTTTATGTTGTGTGTGTGAATTTGGATTGTTTAAATACATGGTTGGAATTTGTCACGACTTAAATAAGATGAACAAACTGAAGATCTTACAGATCACGCCAAGTAATGAAACTCTTGTAATCTGTCAAGACTGACTCTCTTTATGTTTAGTGTCCCGAAGCCTCCAGTCATAAATATACAGCACTGTTCAAAAGTTCAGGTCTGTATGATGTTTTGTTTTCAAAGGGAGTCTTTCCTGCTCAGCAAGGCTGCATTTATTTCAAAAATACAGTAAAAATTGTGAAATATTATTGCAATTTAAAATAGCTGTTTTCTATGTGAATATTTGTTAAACTGTGATTTATTTCTGTGATGCGCAGATGAATTTTCAGCATCATTACTCCAGTCTTCAGTGTCACATGATCTTCAGAAATCATTCTAATATGATGATTTGCTGCTCTAGAAACATTTCTGATTATTATCAATGTTGAAAACAGTTGTGCTACACAATATTTTTGTGGAAACTGTGATGCATTTTAGTGTGTCCTTGCTGAATAAAAGTATATTTTCATTTCTTTCAAAAAAAAAAAAAAAAAAAAAAAAAAAAAAAATAAAATATATATATATATATATATATATATATATATATATATATATTACTGAATTCGATTTTATTTTTTTAAATGTTGTTTTAATTTTAATTTTAGTTATTTTTGTAATTTTATTGTTTTTGTCTTTTATAATATTTTTATTATTATACTTTATTTTTTTTGTTAAGTTTTTATTTTTAGTTAAATGTTGCCTAACCAGCTGAAATATAAGTTAATGTTTATTATTATCATTATTATTATTATTAATTTAGTATATTTTTATTTTAAGTAGTTATTTTTTATGGTTTTGGTTTTAGTTCTAGTTTTAGTTTATAATAATTACGATAATTACATACTGTCGATCAAAAGGGGGGCAGAAAAACATGTCATACTGCAAAATTTCTGTTTTTATTTGAGCATGATGATTCTATCCATATTTGAATATGACAGTTTTGGTTCTGTTGTTAATTTAACCTCTAGTATTATAGTAATTAGTGTCAGGGTTATGGACCTGTGTTTCCTTGTTTTACCCCTGTCTTAGTTCCTGTTTTCCTTTTTTGGTCAGGTTCCCTGTTCCTATCCGCATTGTGTTAATTTGTATCCAGCTGTGTTTTATTAATTATCTTGTTTTCTCTTGCATTTAAACCCTGTGTTTCCCTGAGTCTGAGTCCGCTGTTGTATGTCAGCCTTGAGGTTCCAGTGATTAGCCCTTTGCTTGTTTAATTAATTAATTAATTAATTAAAATGAATGTTGAAGTATTATCCTTGTTCCTCCCAGAGAGATGGTGACAATGAGAGGGTTCCTGTATATTTTACATCTTTACCTCTGAGAAGCCATGTCAAACACTTCAGTAATGAAATTGCCCAATTCAGTGACACGAGCCCACAAAACTCCCTTCTTTCGGTTCTCGGAGCAAGCTAGATCACGAAACGTCTCCTGGAGGCAGAAAACCCCCAGATCTTTAAATACCATACCAAGTGACAAACATTGGCAGGCCTGCCTGGATCCAGACAGGATGCTGTTTATTCCCATTCATCTCCAAACAAGACACCTCATGCTCTGCGCTGGAGATCTGAGTGTTGGCCGTCCTCTAATGTCATTTTCTTCATTTTCTTCAGCGTTACTTCGTTTAAAGACTGCTGTCTCACCGCTGACAGATGGTGATGATGATGGACTCAGGAGGATGAATCTGCTGTAAATGCAAGGCAGATTTCGCTCCCTCAGGCTGAGCACATAAAATATATATGGGTTTGGCTCTTCCTCTTTACCTGCCTGATCACTTCATGCTGCAGGCGGAAAGATTCGAGAAGAGGCGGGTTAGTTTCGGTGGACCGGTGACAAAGCAAGATTCGCCTACGATACAAAACAAAGCGCTGATTTGTTATTAAAGGCCAATTCATCTTCATACTGTCAGCACATTTCCAAATTTGGTTGTCTGTGTTGTTGTGGCCCGTGGTGTTTGTGAATGATTCGTGGAAGGTGTTTCTGGGAAATAAACCTTCTTGCAAGGGTTGGGCCTGTTGGTGAGAATAAAACATGCTGTTTTCATACTGAGAACAACAAGGTTACGTGCAACCGGTGTTCCTGGATCTGCAGACGTGGCGAATGTGTTTGTGCTGTGGTAAAAACACTTCTTTAGAAGCGTGAACCACACAGTGACACTGTTTCAGTCATTGTAGTTTCTGGATGCTCTGAAGTGGTTGTGTTGAGTTATATTTAGAGTCCAAACAGCTGATAAAAACATCACAATAATCCACAAGTAATCCACAGCACTCCAGTCCATCAGTTAATATCTGGAGTGGACAATTGTTGGTGATTGTCCAGCATTAAGATGTTTTTAACTCAAATACATAGAGTCCATAATCCATAATAACACTTCCTCCAGTGAAAAAAAATAAAAAATCCAGCCACATATTTGTTTTGGACTTTTTAAATGGCGCTTGATCTGTGCAGATTTCTCTCCTGATTCAGACCAGAACACTTTCTCACTGGAGGAGACGTTATTATGGATAGAGGACTCATATTTTGGTCAGAAGTGACCATTTAAAGTTAAAAACAGCTGTTTGGTCTCTCATTCTGACGGCACCCATTCACTGCAGAGGATCTATTGGTGAGAAAGTGATGCAATGCTATATTTCTCCAAATCTGATGAAGAAACAAACTCTGAAGGTGAGTACAAATTTTAAGCAAATTCAAATTTTAGACCGATCTATTCTACTACAAAATATGCTTTGTATTTCAGTGTTGTTTAAAATGTCTGGCAATTTGACACCAAATTTACACTTTGAAGACTGGAGTAATGATGCTGAAAATTCAGCTTTGCATCACAGGAATAAATTACATTTTAAAATGCATTCACATAGAAAAGAGTCATTTTTAATTGTAATAATATTTTTAAATGCAGCCTTGGTGAGCGGAAGAGAACAACAATGTTCTAATTTTCAATAAAATATACACTTACAGTTGTAAATGCTCTTTGTCTGCTTAATTTGTCCATCAGTTTAAACTGTCTACCATTTCTTATTGATTGTCTTTAAATAATTAGTATAGTTCAGTCTGCTGTGTGAAAGCTTCCCAGTCGATATGTTCTCAAACCATGAATATCTCCTCTGAGTTTTTCACGTCTTTCAGAACGAACTCTCCTGTTATTTTAATGGCACACCCTGAGGTTGCATCAGTCCTCACTCAAGATGTTCAGACTGACAGGAGTTTATTAATTTTTTGTTCCCATTACAATATTTCCTCAAACAAATGCATCACACATTGCCTTTGCAGAGGGCAAGTAAGGTAATGCGTCTCGAAGCAGGTACGTGAAAGAATGCAGTGTGTTGCAGCTCCTTCAGCAATCAATCACACAGAGCGCAGGAGAGCTGCTGTTGCAGTATGTTATCAATGTGCCAGCGGTTAAAGCGGCTCATCAAAGCCTTTTATTCCCGCTGGAGGCCAGATACTCTCCTCAACCTGGATCCTTCACTCAAACACGTTTCCTCTGAAATGTTAGAGAAAAAATACTTCATTATTAGATGTTCAAGTAATGATATTTTTGGATCCAAACTCCCAAGGCGTGAGATATCATATGGATAACCATTGATGGCCAAAATGTAGTGTATCTTTCCTGAATTTCAGTCTGCCGTCTGAGATATTTGGATATTTAAGTCAGGTAAAATGCATTTTCCAATAGCTTAATTAACGTTTATTTAAAAAAAAGAAAGAAAGTGTAATTCATAAACAGTTTGTCCTCATTTGACACCTGAGAGCCTGAAAGGGTTTTCTCTCTCTCTCTCTCTCTCTCTCTCTCTCTTTGGAACGATATGTGAGGACAAGGAATTTCCTATAACTGTTAAACAGTTAAACTTAACAACAAGGCACTGTTAAAGTTAATCTACGGTTGCAGGGGTAAAATAAGGTGAAGTTTCTCATGAACACAAATAGTAGCTGCTTGCAACCTATTCAGTTTGTGTAATATTAGCAATATTTTAGAATTAACGTGGTTAGTAAAATTTTTTGGTAAGTAAATTTTTTTTCTCACAAGTTTCATTTTTTTTTTTTTTTTTTTTTTAGCATTTGTGTGAAGCACAAGCTGAAGTGTGCTGTGAATGAAGCATGTCCTTCGTTCTGTTCACATGCTTTGCCAGGACTAATGAGGGTCATGTAGCCCTAGATTTTGAAAAATAGAAAAACAGTAAAAATTATTTTGTGTTTTACTCACAGACTGGTGTTGTGGAAAGCTCCATGAGATAAACCCTCATTTTAAATGACATTTATTAATTTAGACTCATTTAATGCACGTCATTTAATGTACAATATCATCAGCATTGGCTGATTTTGACCATCTCTGCCAAATTAGGGTAAGACAGGGTTAAAGGCACACCTTAGAAGTGTGCTTTACTCCCACAGTGTATGATTGCAGAAAAGGAATATCTCTATTGAACAGGGAGTAGCACAAGTAGTTTGTTTTCTTTAAAAATTATATTCTACAAATACTTCAGCTAAAGTGATAATATGTATACACGTTAATACTTGTTCAAAATAATCACTTTAGCAAAGTTTAAACCATATTCTGTTTATTTTGATGCATGAAATAGTGCCATTTACATTCATTCACTTGTACACTGTCATTTATACACTATTATTAAAATATATTCAATTTAAAAATACAGGAATGAAAAATATTTAACTATTTTTTAAATATTAAATATTAGATAAAATTAGTGTACACATGCACATGCAAACTGAGTTTTGCCTTTAGTGCTTTAAAAGAGAATAAAATCATACGCGTCATTTGTGTATCTTTAGGCTTGTTGTACCCTTATGTCTTTTCTTTCTCAGTGTATGTTAAAATGGAGGGATGGATATCTACTTTTCTCTTCGTTACGTATTAGGCTGTATATTAGCATACTCCTTAAATATTAGCATTGATTTTGACTTTTCATTTGGTGACAGGATTAGATTTTATTTATGCCATATATCTGATAGAACAAATGTCTAATTCTTAAAAGGTAATGTTATATTCCATAGTTAAATTCCATGATAAATGTTTAATTTAACAACCCACATGTCAAAGGGAAAACCTTGGAGTGTTATAACACATTAAGTGTGTTTCAAACTTTGCTGTAAGGTTGATGGTTTGCACAGTCATAGTATCTGATTTAATATGTAGATGAGAAGCTTGTGTGGATGTCACATATAATGAAACGTGAACTTGCTGATTCTGATGTTTAATGTACATCAGCAAGACCACAAATAACTAAACCAGCCTTGACATTTAACTTTCTTACCTCGCACACAGTTTTGTCCTTAAAATCCTTAATCCATCGCTCTGAAAAGTGAGGTGTGCTCTGATTGGCCAGCTATCCAGCGCGTTGTGATTGGCTGAATACCTCAAGCGTGTGACGGAAATGTTACGCAACTTAACATACTGTGATGCCGTCTCCTGGTACGATGAGACAAAACCATTAAAACCCATTACAAACCAGGCATTGGTTGCATCCAGTGGGGACATAATTACTTATTATAATGACTTATACTGTGTTTTTACGTGTTGCGTTGCGTATCGCACTGTATAGACATAAAACCATATCTGCATTTGTGATCGGAGAAACAACAAGCGCTACTCTACACTGCTCAGAACTTGCGTTTGAATCATCAGTGGCAAATTCTTTAAATATGAAAACATACTTACAAGCTGTGAGTCAGAATCTAGGCTGTCCTTGCAAAGTTGGAAATGCCCCACTTTATAGAAACACAGACGTATTGTAGGCTACTCTCACAGGAAACAGTCCTCCATAAAATGCGTTGCACACATCTGAATATCTGGGTTGAACTGTTTTGGAACCGTGTTGAAATACAACTTAACCACTGATTTCTAGTTGTGTCCTCTTTTGGAAGGCCAATCAAAGTATTTTCACTTTCACAATGAAACTCCACGACATGGCGCCGGTGGCAACAGCTAGAATCAAAATTACGCCTTCTTTCTTACTTGGGCGGCATTATGCAAATTGTCCCACATAGTGATGTAGACATGTGGGGGCATGTTAGAACGAGGCGTTTTAGGAGGGCGTGGACGGGTCTTAACTTTTATAAAGAATATCCCTTTGGGTTTGAGACTTTAGTCTTTGCAACTTTAGGGATCTTATCTATGCACAATCAGCTTGTAACACTCCAACGAGAAAGGAAAACTTGAATCACATCATATGACCCCTTTAAACCGGTGTTGGCTATATTACTTAAACACTGATATCTGATATAAAATTGGTGTTTATTAACCATTTCTTGCTTTTGGATTCTATGTTTTGTTTTAAAGTGTCTAAAACGTGCTGAAGGGTTCGTGTACGCACAATTCCCACGCGCGTGCCCAAACGTGTATCACACGGATAAAGGGTTAAAGCAGCAGCCTAGAGCACTTTCAAAGAGAGGCAGGTGTCCTAGTACCAACCCAGCTCTGGACCAGATGTTTTTAATCCTCTCTCTAGAACTACAGAGTAATTCATAACTGTCATTGCGCGTCAGGCGAGTTTTGTGGTCAGGAGAATAGCCTTTGTTGCTCAAGAAGTCAAAACTGTAAGAGACTATAAATATAGAGATCTAAACTCACTTTCCACTCACAGTATTCTAGGAGCTTTTTTTTTTTTTTTTATCTCCTGCTGCTTGGAAGCTCGAGGCACAGAATTCTGGCTCAGCTGTTTCAATAAAATTAGGTTAGTAACTCTTCAAAATAAGTCCTCATTCCTGCCCTCCAACATGTGGTGGATGCTGTTTCCTCGCTGGATCTGGTTCGTCTCGGGACAGTTTTTGCTGCTATTTGTGGACAGGCAATGCGTGAAAGGCATGACTTTGCAAAGAGTTGCTTATTCCCACGCGGGGATCTGTCCAAACGACATGAACCCAAACTTGTGGGTTGATGCAATGAGCACCTGCACAAGAGAATGTGAATCTGATCAGGTTTGACTTTTATATACTTTTATATATATATATATATATATATATATATATATATAAATATATATATATATATATATATATATATATATATATATATATATATAATGCATGTCCATTTCATGTACATATATACATATATATGTATATTAACACAGTTTTATATACAAACTACTTGAATGCATGCATGTCTGTTTCATGTATATATACACATATATGCAGTTTTTTTATGTATTACTATTACATGCATGTCAATTTAATTCATATACTGTATATGTATATAGTATATATGTTACTTCCATGCATGCATGTACATTTAATGTATATATACTGTACATGTATATATTAAATATTATATATACATATTACTTGCATGCATGTCCATTATGTAATCATGATTATCAAGAGCATACAACTGCAACATCCTGCAAAATAACGCATTCACTCTTTGCTTTGTTCAGGAATGTGAAACATTCGAAAAGTGCTGTGCCAATGTTTGCGGCAATCACAGCTGTGTGGCGGCCCGCTACATCGATGCTATGGGCAAGAAAGGGCCCATGGGCATGCCAAAGGAGCCGTCCTGCGACAAGTTCATGTGCATTCAGCAGGGGTCCAAGTGTGAAATCTGGGACGGCCAGCCAGTGTGCAAGTGCCACGACCGCTGTGAGAGAGAGCCACACTTCACCTGCGCCTCGGATGGGATGACCTACTATAACAAGTGCTACATGGATGCAGAAGCATGCTCAAAGGGCATCTCCTTATCGGTGGTGATGTGCCGCTTCCACCTTACCTGGCCTAACACTAGTCCTCTCCCGGCAGGCACCACCGCATTGCCCACCACCACGCTGCAGCGCACCACTCCTGAAGACGTGCACGCTCCTGTGATGGTGAACAGCCCATCACAGCAATCCGTGTTCGTTGGCGACACGGCCAGCTTCCTTTGCGAAGTTGCTGGCCGACCAACGCCAGAGATAACCTGGGAGAAGCAGATGGACGGGCAAGGAAACATAGTCTTAAAACCCAACCACGTGCATGGGAATGTTGTGGTCACCAACATTGGCCAGCTGGTTATCTACAACACCCAATTGCAAGATGCCGGTGTCTATACATGCGCAGCCACAAATTCAGGTGGATCCATCCGAGCACATTTTCCACTGTCCATACTTGAGCAAGAGCCAGTCACAAAGTCGAACTCAACACGTTTCCCGGCAGAGGAGTGCTTTAAGGTGCCTGATAGTGAAGATTGTGGGGAGGAAAAGCTAAGTTGGTTTTACGACCCCCAGAGGAACAACTGTTACACCTTCACCTATGGCAACTGCAGCAAAAACCGCAATCACTTTGATGCTTATGAGACCTGCATGTTGTCCTGTCGTGATGAACTCGCCGCTCCTTGTAACCTTCCCATCTTCCAGGGACCTTGCAAGGCTTATGAGCCTCGCTGGGCCTACAGCGGCTCCCAGCGCCGGTGCCAACCATTCGTATACGGTGGCTGCAAAGGCAACGAGAACAACTTCAAAACCAAAGAATCGTGTGAGGACACCTGCCCGTTCTTGAGGAACCATCGCTGCAAGCTGTGCAAGCCGCGGCACAAGATGGTGACCAGCTTCTGCAAAAGCCATTTCGTGATTCTGGGACGCATGACGGAGCTGACCGAGGACCAAGACTCGGGTCACGCTCTGATCACTGTGGAGGAGATCCTGAAGGACGAGAAAATGGGGCTGAAATTCTTTGGGAACGAGCCATTGGAGGTGACGTTACAGAACATGGACTGGGCCTGTCCGTGTCCGAACATCACCACCTCCGATGGCCAGATCATCATCATGGGGGATGTCAGCAACGGTATGGCCATCCTGCAGCCTGACAGCTTCATCGTCCTTTCCAGTGCCCGGCGCATCCGTAAGCTCCGAGAGGTCATCAACAAAAACACTTGTGACATTTTAAAAGAATTCATCCAGTAGGACTTTTTCCATCGTGTAAAGTAACGATTAAATCGCTGTTCTGATGTTCTAAGAATCTGTCTTTTATGTACAGCTTTTTGTACCCAGACTGTTTGCTTTGACAAGCTTAGATATGTTTCTACAGCTTGAATAGAAATACTCACATCAACTTGGAAGGTTTTTATAAGATTTGCCCTTACAGTTAAAGTAAAAGAACATTTGTTGACATAGGACACATTAATCAAATCCATCTGCTTGCCGAAAAACCCCATTATTATAAATTTAAGTACTGGAAAGTAATTTTTGCAATGCTGTGTCATCTGATGATTTTGATAAATTAACTTTTTCTCTCTGCTTGTTTGAACTTTCATGGCGGAAGATTTGTTGTTGTTCCTAGTAATTAAATGACTGTTGTACTATAGAGTCAGATTCACTTAATGCACTTAGATAAATTGTATAATATTGAACATAAGATCGATAGGAGAAATAATCTGTAGGAGAAATAATTCGAAATAAATAAGGCTCACTTGTGTATAGAACTGAGTGTATATGATTTAGCACGGACTGCATTTAATTGTAAGGTATTTATTTTAATTTTTTTTTTTTTAACCAAAAAGCTGTCTGTCAATTCTTAAAAGCACTTACGTATTTCTACAGTTGCCTTTTAATTTTTCTAGTTCAGTGTTTGTCATGATTTGCATTGAGAAGTGACACAAAAATAAACATTTGAAATTCTAAGTCTAATTTTTTCACTTTTTCAAGTGCACAACACCAATTATTCTTTGCCAAATGTTTTTAAGGAAATCTGCTTTAACAACACAAGCAGTGTTTAACCATTTGAGTTCATCTTCAGTGGAATTTTGGCTAGAACTTCTTTACCTGGTTTAAACTATTTTTTTAGTAAGGCAAGACACTACAGGTGAATAGAGTAAAAAATTACTAATAGATGTCACCATACTTACACAGTTGATTAATTACAATAAGAATTGCCCTTTTTTTAGTATTACAAGTTTTCCTGAATTATTATGTATAAATATTCAAAATAATGCATTATCTAATTAAATATGCACCCGTTTTCTTAAATTTCCAGAAAATAAATCTAAACATTGGATTAAGCCAGGTTCAAAATTTTTATTTGACTTTGTTGACATATTGGAGTCAAAGGTTTTTTGGATTTCTCTTTTTATCACTCCATAAATCAAAAAATACTGTCAACAGACAGAAAAAATACATTTTCACCATGTTTTCAGCAATTAAATATGAACTATATACCAAGTGAATGAGATATGAACAAACCCCTCAGTAAAAACCTTCAGAATACAGATGGGAGTAAAACTCTAAATGCTGGTGTATGTAAGTGCTACTGAAGTGGAGGAAAAACTTTCTTTTTAGAAAACTGCCTTCAAAGATTTCAATTAAATCCACAGGCACAAATAGAAAAGGTGCAATCAAATAAACACTAAGAAGAGCCAAATAGCCTGAAATTTCAAAATTGACCAGTACATTACAAAACAATGTTTGTGTCTGTAGTGTCTTGCCTTAAATGATAACTTTTGGTGAAATGAATGACCTTGTCCACGCTGTTGCATACAAATACAAATAGCATTTGAGATGTTGTAGATGTTTGCCTCCAGCATGGACGGGGCCCCTTGGCTCATTCCATCTTAGACGCAGGGCCATGCTGAGATTCTGGGAGGAACTAGAAGATGAAGAACTGTTTGGATATCAACTTTGACCATTTGGGACTTCCTCTAATGTCCTAACAGATGGTTCCCTTATAGTTTTTCAGGGTGGGCTTCAAAAGACGCCTGCCGCAGGCAGTGGAAAGCAAACCCGTGACCTTAAAGGCAGGGAGTGGCAGAACAGAAAAATATCAAAAGCGTTTTTTAGCTGCCAGGCGCTTAGTAGACTGATGGAGGGGGCCGGAGGGAAAAATCGGTAGAATGATGAGGGAATTCATCCAGTTTGCTGTCTTTCAGAGTTACAGCACACGAGTAAAACTTGAACATTTTGATGAGAGTTTTTAAAGTCCTTCTGTTAGAAAAGAGAGAGATTGCGACGTGTCCTGGGATGCCCTGAAGTTTTCTAGGTTTAGTAATAACTTGTGATGGAGCAGGGAATACCTTCTCTCACCCAAAGTAAACATATTGGCTTCCCATGGTACTCTAAATGTTCCTGTTGTAAATATGGCAGCGTAGAAACGGTTCATTGTAGCTGCAAATCCTCCTGGCATCATAAAAGAAAATTTACGGCACAATTCAGATTAATGCGAACCTCACGCACGCCTCTGATCTGCCAAGTGTGTGCTGAGTTATGAAACCTTGTTCAATGAATTTCACCTGGTGGTTCCTGTTCCCTGGTTTCTGTTTCTTCAATCTGGCCCCACAGACTTGACGGACCCGCAGCAGCGTGTCCCCGTTTAACATCGAATCATAAAGCAGATGTTTGCCAAGGTAATACATTAATCTATAACAATCTAAATTAATATTACAATCAGCATACCTTGCTTTGCTAGTCAAAATTTGTTTAATTGATAATTCTAGGGAACAGCACTGGTTTCAATGAAAGTCAAATTTGGAGCCATAATTACTACTCAGATAATGTTGTTTACACACTGGGATATTATCCAAAAATGTTACCTCAAATAACACCGTGAAGTCTTTTCAGAAACACATTGTGTAATTGTATGCATTTATTTAGATGTTTGGCATTAGAAATGTTTGGCCAGAGAACAAAAAAGACACGACTGCCAGACTGTGTGGGGTTTGATACGCACTGCAGAGCTCATGTGTTTGGCCATTCTGTGATTTTTCAGGTGGTCTTTTCATATATAATAAGGTTTTTTTTTTTTCTTTTTTTTTTTTTTTATATGTGTATTTTTTTTCAAATATTTTTTTTTGAGAAATTTTTTTATGTGAAAGAGAGATATATATATTGCTGAATTTATATTTTTCAAGACATACAAAATAATATTCCGATTTTTTTTTTTATAAATAGAAGCGTTTATTAAACCTTTGGAAAAATGATTGAAATAAAGAACATATTTGATCCATCAGGCTTTTATAGCTTATATAGTCTGATAAAGTGAGAATATGAAGGAAAAAACAGCTCAGTTTTATTCAGAGGCTCAAACTGAGAAAAAAATATGCAATTTGGTGCAGATGCTGATATTTATATGATCAAATTCTGATGTTTGTAATGTAAACTAGTGAGATCTTTATTACAGTGCAGCAGATACTGACATAAAATGCTATAAATATGAGTCTGTGCTCTATATCTCCAGTAATGTGTCTCAGTGAGATGAGATGTAAATGCTCCAAACATATAATGATTGAGAGATGAAGAAATAAAGGCTCCTCAGAAGATGTGAGACGTTCTGGAGGCTTGTGAAGATCATTCCTCCGCTGAGGAACAGTGAAAGTAAAGCTTCTGGAAACAAACGCTCCTCAAAAGATCCTGATGATCAGATTTGAGACACACTGATTTTTCGAAAAAATTTGTTTTGATCATGTTGATCATTTAGAGGCTTTAGAAATTCATACAGTAAAGCTAAGATACAGTAGCTTTTTAGGGTTAAACTATTATTTTTTCTTTAATAAACTATAAAATCATATGACCCTCACTGGCACAGTTTTAACTACAGAATATTGCTTGTCCTGACAACATAGTATTTGAAAATATGTTTCATATACCAGATCATTGAGGTGTATTCTTCTGAATGTTCATTCAGCAAAAACTCTTTGCTCTGCTTTCACATGTGCTGCCACTAATAACTTTTTATTTACTAACAATTGCAAATGCGTTGGACTAATTGTTGTTAAAGAAAACTAAAACTAAATTGCTTCAAATAAAATAAATGTTAACTGAAATAAAATAAAATATACAAAAACTTATTTTATTTCAGCTATTCACCAAGGCAACCTTTCTCATTTTCTTTAAAGTTGAAGTAATAAAATAATTAAAACTAAATAATTTAAATCTATATAAAAATCAGTAGCTAAAACTATAAAGACATATTTTAAAAAAAGACAACAAAATTACTAAAACTTTAACTAAAATAAAAGTGAAAACAGACCATACAAAAAATATATATTAACAAAAACTATAATATTATAATATCAACAGTTTGCTGATTAGTCGGCACCGATATGCGATTGCTGGAGCTATCAGTTATCGGCAAAAATCCATGCCGATATTTTTTCCGGTTTGCGGCTGAGAAGACACGTGACACCTAGCGGAGGGGAACGCTTCACATTTAAAACACATTTAAAGTGCACCACATGACATGTTTTCATATCACCATGAAGTCATTCATTAGTTAGATGCTGCATTCGTAGAGAAAGAACAGCTTTCGATGCTGAGAGGACGCGGACATTATTTGGTTAAAAACAGTGTGACATAATCAAATGTTTCATGTCACGATTGTTAGCATCGATTTGCATCAGTTTATATCCAGCTCGTCAATGTAACGCATTCAATATCCAGCCAAGATGCAGATTTAAAGCTGTGACGTGTGAAAGTTTCCACAGAGACGCATCTGATTTCAGTTCTTATATTTTATCGTCACTGAAATACATATTGTATTTTGATTAACCATCAAGTGTTCTCATACATATAATATACATATAATTACAATGCCTTTGTGTAGGTATATACAGATGGCCATATAACATGACTGTATGGATTATATTAAATGCCGACGTTTGTAACATTAACCCTTTGAGTAATAAACATGATGATGACACAGGCCTACCTGAACTATATAAGGTCTAGGGTTAATAAATGCTGTAGAAGCATTGTTCATTGTTAGATTTTAACATTGATTAAATAATTTTTCAATTTTAAAGAATCTGTTATCGTTAGTTAATACACTATAGATTCATGATCGATCAAGGTATAATTAATAACTTAATATTTATTTATATTTAAAAAGTACTGTGACACACAGTCGTGAGTCGTGAATATTGGCAGCTGTAGTTCGTTTGTAATTAACATATATTCTGTGTATCTTGCATATTACCCATAATTTAAATTAATTTAACTTCTGATGTAGTTTATAGAATTTTTTATTCATTCATTTTTGTTATCCATCCTTTCGGCAAAAACAATTCCAAGCCAGCGTTGTAAAAAATAATCTTGCCTGGTTAAATAAGGGTAAATATTAAAATAAATAACTACAAATGAAAAACTATGATTTCAGTAGCTTCAGGTTATTTTATGAGAAGATCATGTTCTGCACTCATCAGTAGATGTCAGTGTCGTACAGTCGGTGTTCTTCAATGACTAGTGTTTCATTTCAGTCTAAATCTGCCCTTTATCATGCAGCCTGTGCACTGGAATACAGATTGTTTTGAACGTTTCATTCTTTCCTTTTACATCAATAGAATGAAACATGATATGTAGAAAATGAACATGCCTGATCTCGGATCACTTGGCATTTATTTGTTAGTTTTAATAATAAGTTTTAATAATTACATAATATATAATTACTTAGAATTTATTAATTATATTTAAAAATATTTAAAGCTTCAGTATAATGTAATGTATAATGTAATTACATAATATGATAATTAATAAATCAATAAATAAATAAAAATATAAATAAATATAATTATACATCTAATTTATTAATTATAATAAACTTTTTTAAGCTTATAATAATGTTTATATATATATATATATATATATATATATATATATATATATATATATATATATATGAGATTATTTGTCATTATTTAATATGATATTTAAGCAGTTTTATTAATTGCATAATATGTAATTATATGTAATTATTAAAATGTTTTAAAGCTTTAAATAAATATGAATATAAATAATTATAAATTATAAATCATTACATATCTAATTATATATCATTGATTAACTATATTAAAAAATAAAGTTATATAATGTAATATAAATATAAATATAGCCTAATACAATTATATATTATTACATTAGTTGTACCCTGTATTATCAGCTGCTCATATAATGAGACTGAACTCATATTGAAATGATGGTAATATGCACGCAGGTAATATCGCCTCTTTAATTTCACATGTCTCAGTTTGTTATGTAATAATTGCATACACACATCATGATGTGCAAGTGTGACGTGTTGCCTGTATATGTGATGATGGGAAGACATGGAAACTTCTCTCTATGACCATCATAAATATAGACATGCTCCTGCAATAACCATTGCTTATTTTACAATCTGAACCACCCTGCTGCATGTGAACACTCACAGACTTGAGCTGCATGCGGCCTCTGGGTGCAAACCCATTATCTCTGAGCAAAGAGTTACGCTGACGTCACCAAAACACAACACTGCAGCATGTGAGAAGCCAGTTGTTACGTTTTATTTTTGGCCCAGTGTGTGCTGTAGTCAGAGCAGAACCGTCGTGATCCGGTGGGACCAGGTCTAGGGTTAATCCAGGCTGTCTCACCAGGACTATCAGGAGCCCTCTGTGTGTCTCTGTCTCACGCTCCTCGCCCTGAATTCATTCCTCTTCTCTCTTATATAACTCACTCATCAGGGTTTGAGCCACAGCAAGCTGCTCCAAAAATCCACTGCCCGTGTTCCTCCAATTACGCAATCAGCTTTCAGCTTCACACACAGGATGCACAGAAACAGAAGGAGCACATGACCTCTGCCTTCCCCGAGAGAGAGAGAGAGAGAGAGAGAGAGAGAGAGACTACAGAATCAGTCAGTGATTGTGTGATTGTTCTGTGCATCTTCTCAGCATCACTGCTAACTAATAAGAAGAATAAATTGGGTGGGATATTCAGTGAATAGTTCCAAAAAAAGGACAAATCATCAGCATTTTATGCTTTAAAAACATCAGAGAGAGAAAAAAGATTTACCTTTGGATAATAAAAACATTACGTTTTAGACTTGTTTATGAAACCTACGTTTATATTTTTATCCCAATTTTATTTATTTTTTTATTTTTTCCAGAGTGTTTTAAGTATAGTTCAAAGTAAATGAATTCGAAGTGAGATTTATGGTTAAAAGAAGAAAAAACTAAAATGGGGGTAAAAAAAACTTTATACAAGATTCTGAAAATAAATCTTACATGTTAAAATAACATAAAATAAAATGAAACTTTATTTATTTTTCTTATCCCACTGACATTTTTTTTATTTTTATAAGCTTAAATCAAGGCAAGTTTAGTAAGATTTATGGTTAAATAAAAATCTTTAAAAAAAGTATAATATAATATAATATAATATAATATAATATAATATAATATGATATAATATAATATAATATAATATAATATAATATGATATAATATAATATAATATAATATAATATAATATAATATAATATAATATAATATAATATAATATAATATAATATAATATAATATTCAAGATTAATTAGGTAAAAACAAGTCTTAATTTACATACTTATATATTAATATAATTTATATATTCAAATTCCAAAATAATATGAAGCTTTCTTTATATGTATTTCCCAACCCCACTGCCTTTCCTTTTTTTTTTTTTTTCTTATTTTAAGCCTTAATCAAAAGCAAGTTTAGTGAGATTTATGGTTAAAAAATTGGGGGTGGGGAAAAAACTTTTAAAAAGTTGATTCTCTGAAAATCTTAATAGCTTACAGTATAATATAATATAAATAATATAATACTTTATTGAAGATATTTTCAGAAAACAAGTCTTAATATCTTAAAATATAATAGTAATATAATTTAATATTTTATTTAAGATTAATGAGCAGAAAACAAGTCTTACAATAAGTTTCAAATTTATTTACCCCATTGTTAAATTGTTTTGTTGTTGTTTTCCTTGTGTTATGCTTAAAATATTTAACAAATATGTTCAAAAATGTTTTCAGTATATTTTGTTCTTTTGAAATATTTATTCAAATATAATATAATATAATATAATATAATATAATATAATATAATATTTTTTTTCTCTGTAAAGCAGTCATATTAATTGGGGGGGGGGGGGTTAAATTTGTTTCAACATTTCAACACAATTTCTCTAATAGATACATCTTGTTGTAGAGATTAGATATTTGGAAAACAAGACCAAATACTGCATTACATAAATACTGAAAGTACTACAGTAAATACTGATCAAGTATTAAAAGGCCACTGTTTCGTCTGCTAGAATTCATCTTTACTGATCAGCTTACTTCACCTGCTGTAGCAAAACCAAGAATCATTTTGCAAAATAATCATCCTTTTACCGAAACATATTATACGCTGCAATCAGGGATTATTTTTTATAGGTGCAGGGTAATTAACATGATTCATTGTTTAATAAGCAACTTAGCTGTGATGTGCATGTTATGCAGTTTCTGTGACTCAGTAATTCCACGGTTAGCTGAACCCCTGTGACACTCTCAACCTATTAAAACATCACCTCATAGAAAGCGCTTCGTTGTTTGCCATTTCAGAGTCATTTGTTCATTTTCAGTGCAGCTTACCCTGTTAGGATTTCCCAGGTGCTTTCTCAACAAGTGTGTTTAAAAACGTTGTGGGAACATTGTTTTGAAATGTTTCTAAATAGTCGTTATCTCCAGTTTTCTTGTTATGATTAGAATGTCATTTAAAGGTTACAAAAACATTCTATTATCTTTGTTTCCACCCGAAATGTTTATTTTTAATATTCTAAGAACATTAAAATTCAAAAATCCCATTGCTGAAATGAATTCTTCTTGTGATTAAAAAAAATTCACCTTTAATTCAGTTTTTTTTTTTCATTTCTTTTTAATTATTTGTGTGTGTAGCAATTTCTGAGTGAAAATTGTTTCACCATCTTTTTTTTTAGTAATTTTATTAAATAGCATCTGTTTTTTTTGTTTGTTTTTTTTTTTTTTACAAAACATCACAGATCCCATTAAATACCTTTATTTATTTATTATATTTGAGCTGTTGTTTTCCCATCACACTGATTCTGCTTCCATTAAGACACACATGGAATATTTCTCATTAAATCACCAGTTTATCACACTATAAATGGCAGCATACACTCAAACTAAATGTTCGCTGAATTTTGTGATACTAATATAACATTGTGCAAAAAGTGACTTCCATTTTTAACCATTGAGTTTAATGCTTTATCCAGCCAAGTCATAGATGATAATACTGCATTTCAGCACAGACAAGCTAAAAGGCTGTTTTCATGTCCTGTTCAGAGAGATATACAGTTCAAATATAATTTCTGCAGCTAATCTGTTGGCTTGTGCTGGATATTTGTTGAGATCTGGCCTGTAAGATGCTGCTGAATCCCAGCCAGGAAAATGTGCCTCAGTACATCACACAGTCCAGACTTCAGGCCTCGCTGAGACACAGATTGCATGCACATCAGCTGTAAATGTGCAGCGACACCAGCGCTAACGACAAGCTCTTACCCAGAGAGACACGCTTCAAACACTTCTGTCAGAGCATCTGCAGAGCTGGACAGAAAATCAGAGGGTTTAGTATTTCTGTTAATAACAGCCATAAATTATGACATGGCTATATCAGTGAACTACAAGGGAACTTTCTGAAACTTTAATGTAAACTCGGCAAGGCAAGTTTATTTATATTGCACATTTCATACAGTGGTAATTCAAAGTGATTTACAGATTATTTTATTTATTTATTTTTTTAATAGTAATCATAAAAAGGTTTATAAGAGAGTTTTAAAAATATAAAAAGTAAGAAGGAAAAATGAAAAAAAAGAATAAAGGAGTTAACATTAAATAAAGGATGCAACTGGCTAAAATCCTTTATTATATAAATTATACACTATCGGTCAAAAGTTAGGAATAAAAGTTTCTTCTGCTCACCAAAGCTGCATTTAATTGTTCCAAAAATACAGAAAAAAATATGAAATAATATTTCAATTTCAAACAGCTGTTTTCTGTGTGAATATGTGTTAAAGTGTAATTTATTTCTGTGATGCGCAGCTGTATTTTCAGCATCATTACTCCAGTCTTCAGTGTCACATGATCTTCAGAAATCATTCTAATATGATGATTTGCTGCTCAAGAAACATTTCTGATTATTATCAATGTTGAAAACAGTTGTGCTGCACAATATTTTTGTGGAAACTGTGATACATTTTATTTTTCAGGATTCACAGATGAATAGAAAGTTCAAAAGAACAGCATTTATTTGAAATAGAAATCTTTTGTAACATTATAAATGTCTTTACTGTCACTTTTGATCACTTTAATGCATCCTTGATTAATAAAAGTATCAATTTCTTTAAAAAAAAAAAAAAATACTTATCCCAAACTTTGGAATAGTATTGTATCACAGTTGTAATAATAATCAGAAATGTTTCTTGATGCTACACGTGTGTGTGCTGAAGGCATTAAAGCTAACATTCGCCCAGGGACGAGTGCAGCTGATATGTACTGTATGACTCACTCTCTCTCTCTCTCTCTTCTCTATTTCTGGAGTTTATCTCTAGGCTTTTAGTCTAACAGCCAAAAAGAGATGGTGACGTGGTGTTGGGATGAAGTCTTGTATGTTCTGTATGTACAGTATCTCAAGAGGCAGGCGTATACATTCACTCAAGGAAAAGGATCAGATAAAAGTTTGGAATAATTATTTTTTTTTTAAATGGAATGATTATGTTTGTTTTTTTTCTACTCACCAAGGCTGCATTTATTTGATCAACAATACAGTAAAAATTGTGAAATATTCTTACAATTTAAAACACCTGTTTTCTATGTGAATATGTGTTAAAGTGTGATTTATTTCTGTGATGCGCAGCTGTATTTTCAGCATCATTACTCCAGTCTTCAGTGTCACATGATCTTCAGAAATCATTCTAATATGATGATTTTTAAATAAATAATTTTATAATATATTATTTTAATATTTTTAAATATATTACAATATAAAATATTTTAAATTATAATAATATTTCAGAATAAAATAAAAATAAAAAATATTGTTTTTGCAGTGTATATATTTATATTTGTGTGTATACATGTTTATACATCTCTCTGATGCTAAGAATATGCTCTGCACATTTTATATCAAAGTAAGCCAATTCTAGAATCACTAAAGATGGGTTGGTTTTAAACCTGCTGACAAATGCTAATTTGATTCTCCAGGCTCACAAAACTTTGCTCTGTTGGTTCTGAGAAAATGTAATAAATGGCTAGAGACTCTGTATGTGCACTTTGGCTTAATCAATAACTCTCTGAGTAATATAAGCTGCGGATTAAAGCTCACCTGTACAGATAGCAACGGCTGCAGCAGATCGCTTATCGTCAGCTGATTTATGAGCTATTTATTGTGATTGATTCTCAAAGCGCTCTGAGATATTAACAGCTACGTGACTGAGGTGTCCTTTATAACCAGTCCTTATCAAAGGCCTTGGAACCTTTACACATAATGATGTACAGACAGAAACAGAAAAATGTATTTCCTCATACTATAAATGAAATGCTCCAGGAATCCAGGGTTATCCAGCAAATAAAAATATTAATTAGTAAATATTTTTATGAACACTATATTTGAATCTCCTTTTTTTATATAAAAAAATATTTATAATAAAAATAATATTATAATAAATAAATAAATAAATACATAAATACAAATATAAATAAATACAAATTATATATCTAATTTATTAATTATAATAAACTTTTTTAAGCTTATACTAATGTTTATGTATATGATTTATAAAACAAATACTATAAAACATAAATATATTTTATATTTTAAAATGTAAATATTTAACATTAGATGAATATATAGTTATCAAGACTTTAAGATTTTAATTAGTTTTTTATAACTTATAACGATACCTGAGCAAACAATTGTTTGGAATAAATCTGTGAATAGTTGATGAAAATATGCAAGATTTTGTTCTGTAGCTTACACTGTACTTTTGTACTTAAATTGTACTAAATAATATTTGTAAAATATTTTAATTAAAAATATTTAATATGAATATATAAAAAATTATCAACACATTTTAAAAATATATTTACATAACATTTTAATAAAAACAGTTTTAACTTTGTTAATGTTCTCAAAAGGTTTTGTCTAATGTTTTTTAAATGTTTCAGAATGTTTAGACAATATTTAAAAGTAACACTTACATAATGTTTGCAAAATGATAAAATGTAACGTTCCCTCATCGTTCACAAAACCAAGAGTAACGTTTTTAAACATTCATAGAATGTTCCGAGATAATGTGTTTAGAACTTAATAGAAACATTAGTAAAACACATTTTTGTTAGATGCATGTGACCCTGGGGTCTTTCAACACTCGCAGATTTCTGCCCATCGAGTTCGCTTTGACCATGGAAATGCATAAATGTAATTTTACATCTGACTTTTGCAGTGCAACATTCCCTCAATATGATTATTTTTTATATATAATATTCTCCATTCTGTTTAAAGCCATTTTTCGAGGGCCCACTAAAGTGTTGAACTGAAATCCTTTAAAATCCTTTGAAAGTTAGCCCTGAATTATAACCTCACAGATGACGCTATGGCTTTAAACCAGGACTTACACAAGCCAGACATCAGACGTTATATGATTTCTTTGAGCAGCCGACGGGTCACTCCAGGCTGGGCTTCCATCTCTCTGTGACGGGGATCCTCTCGCACTTATCCAGCTCTTCCTCAGTCTGGGGTTCTGCAGAGAGCTCAGAGAGCTTAGCAGAGCAGGATTAATCTGAGACAAAGCCCAGCTCTGTTCCTGTTAGCTAACATCATTCAGCAAATGCATAAGAAGAGAGAATGAACTTTGTGTTTGATTGTTTGATTTCACACTGAAAGCATGTCATTTTCATTTGTGACAATGCAAACTTGACACAATGAAATGTGCCCTATAAACAGTGGGGTCAAACATTTAAGACCAAGTTTTTAATATTAAAAATAATGTTATATATTATATGTTATTTAAAAAAATCTAATAACAATTCAAATAAAACTGAATTAGCATGACAATTAAAGTGAATTTTTTATTTATTTATTTTTAAAAACATAAACACATATTTCTGAGTTTTACTAGTTGTTGCACAGCCACATGGCTTTAAGCTTTGCTAAAATGTTCTGCTTATTTCCAAGATTAAGTAAAACTAAATAAAAATCTATTAAAAAGATGTAAATAATTCTAACGATAATTCAAAACAAATTACAAATTAGATTATCAGTATGGCAATTTAAGTGTTTTAGTAGTAGTAGTTGTGCAACCTTTTTGATTTTGGTTTTAATTTTTGTTAAAACATTCTACTTATTCCCAGGTTAAAAAAAAAAAATCCCATTATTTAAAATAGTTCTAATTACAATTCAAATCAAATTACAAATTAGAATATCAGCATGACAAGTTACCTGAAAATTGTTATTTGAAAATATTACATGAATTTTTGATTTTCAATTTTTACAATTTATTTTTGTTTTTGTTTTTTTAGGATAAAAAAAAAAAAAAATCACAGTAACAATTCAAATCAAATTACAAATTACCAGCATTACAATGTAAGTGAGAAGGGGTTTTTTTTACTCTCAAAAATGTACATATTACTGAATATTACTGTGATCTTATTTCCAAACTTAAGTTATAATTTTTTTTTAAATCACTTTATTTAAAATGATTTTAAGAACAATTCTCAAAACAAATTACAAATTAGATTACCAGCATGGAAATTTAAGTGAACACTTCAATTTCTAAGAAACTTTTATTTATTTATTTTTTAACATAAATTTCTGAAGGTCTGTTGTTGTTGTTCCACCTTATGGTTTTAATTTTTGCCAAAGGGTTCTGATTATTTCCATTAAAAAAAAAATCCCTTTTGTCTCGAACCTTTGGACCTGGTAATATTTATCAGATCTATCAAATATGACAGGTTGAAGTCTATTCACTTAGTGCTGGTCACTTATGGCACATCATACATCACCCGGACCTCATGAAAAAATATTGATGTTGTTTTACAAAAAAACTGTCCTATGGTTCGCCACTAGCGCTGATAGTGAATCATTCACAGAGTGTGTGTGAGTGGTGTGTGCACATCTGTAGGAAGTGGAGTGATTAATAGCCGGTTTTGCATATAGATTGGATTTGGACTGAACTCTCAGCCGCAGCAGCATTTCATCAAAACACTATGTTACAATCCATGCTTTCTGTGCTTTACTGCTGAGCACAGAGAGATATTACATAAGGCAATCCCAGTAATGCATCCTGGGGATTTACAGAGCGAGATAAAGGAGAGGGAAGGACATGGGTTACTCAACACTAACCCACGATTACAGCCTTTACCTGACAACACACACACATGACATGATGGAGAGAAACAGACGGCACAACCAGAGATGATGTTCATAAGGCACAATAAACACAGTAAACAATTCACTGCTTTTATTTGTTGAGAGATAATGTTTCCAATCAATTCCAGTTTTCAATCCATTTTAACTTCCGGAATGTGATGCAACAGAATATTCAAAACTAGGAGAGTATGATTTTATATAAGGTGGCCATTATAAGTCACTTTTTCATTAATTATTGGGGGGGCGGGTATATGCACTTTTTTGGTATCATATTGTTTACTATTCAACATTAGAAATGATTTAATATTGGCCAATATTGGGTATTTAATGCATTACTTTTATAATGTTTTTATATAGTGTTTTTTGACCTTTTGGTTGAGCGTGAAGTAAATTCAGTGTGTGAGAGAGAGAGACTTGAATACATCATCAACTATCAGAATAGCATCAAACAGTTGCCAGATTTTAGGAAAAGCGACTCTGAGTGTTTAATTCTCTTCCATATCTAATATTTTCTCTTGTGCATGAAGCTAATATCTTCACAGTAATAATTTGAATGCATTGCTCGGCAGTATTTTCTGACAGTTCAGCTGATGTGTTTGTGACGAAGCACTTTCCACGTTTGGACCTGAAGGGCATCGGTTTTAAATGTTGAGAGTCCATGTTATTTCATCAACAGTGAACGGGAGGAATCCAGTGTGTGGAAATGAGCACATGCTATTCATCACTTCTACATGCTGGACGTGTTTGAAATGAATTGTGTGAATGAGACTCATTTTCTCAGACTCTGAGTCGACAGTCAGACTGAGAGTGTTTTCCGTACAGTAATTATGCCTGGTTCAGGCACTTCTGTAGGTCTGCAGTGAATGCAGGGAAACTGTGCTGCTCAGTGAATGTAGCGCTGCTGATAATGTAATGTGCTGCGTATCGATTAAAGCTGAGCGCAGGCACGATCCAGCCCTCTGTATAGTCCCAAAATAACAGCCTGTTTCACTAAAGAGAGACACAAGTGAGTTAAGAACTAAATGTCTTCATTTAGTCATTTTCTGTCTAGGGGTATAATAATATAATATAATATAATATAATATAATATAATATAATATAATATAATATAATATAATATATATAATAATATAATATAATATAATATAATATAATATAATATATAAAAATCATACCATTTTAAAAAGTTATTTCTCCTTTACAACTATTTTGTGTGAGTTAATATCTTCATGTTATTTTCTGTTTTAGGGGTGTAATTTTATCATTTAAAAAATATTACTTTATTATTTAATGTATTTTTTAAAAATGTATTTATATATAATATAATTTAATATAATATAATTAAAAAATGACTATTGTTACTTTTATTTCTAGACAATTTTGAGTGAGTAAAATTGTTTTCATTATGTTTTTTGTGTGTGTTGGTTTTAGGGTTTTATTTTAATATATATAATATAATATAATATAATATAATATAATATAATATAATATAATATAATATAATATAATATAATATAATATAATATAATATAATATAATATAATATAATATAATATAATTTAATATTGGACTTATCACTCCTTCAAAAAGTAATTTTTTAGGTTGTTTTGAACCTCATTTGATGACAAACAGCAACTTTTTATATGATTTTATAACACAGAGTTGTTCTTCTTTAACACTTGTTCTCTTTATGAATTTGTCTAATACACAACCCAGCATCCTTTTGCCGTAAGTCTTAATAAAACTTGTATGTATTATAACACACACATATAACAACATATACAGCAGCCTTCATGTACTTCATCTAATCATATGCAACTCAGTGTATGTCAAAGAGGGTAAGATTTCAAAGGTTTGCGCTGAACACTTTTTGAATAAAGGAGCACAACCCAAAAGTGTCTCAGTCACCGTCTCCATTCCACTCATCATATCCAGACGCTGCAGACGCCGTGAGGCTTGGGTAACACGTGCACAATAATGAGTTCTAGAGCACAAATAATAAGCTCATGCGACTGTACAGTTCAGCGCTCGCAGGAGCCTGGTGTTTATATACGGCGCCAAGTAAATTCACACAAAGGGTGAATTCAGCTTAGTTTTTTTTTTTTTTTTTTCTTTTTTTTTTTAAAGCAAAAAGTGTCCCAATTTGGTCCAAGGAGGTTTGTAATATCTAAACATCTATTAGCATTCCCATTGATCTTCCATTAGTATGAGATTTCCAGATCATATTTCCCACTGTAGAATGCAAAAAAAAATAAAAAATGAATTTAGAAAAATAGATAAATAGGAATAGTTTGGAAAATGAGTGGATGGATAGAAATTGTAATTTTTATTTTTGCATTCTAACATTATTGCGTAAAATATGCTCTTTTATCACCCAAATTTTGTAATGTGTCCATTAATGTTGATTTTTAATAATATAATAATTTATTAGTGGTGACTTTTCAGTTTTGACTCTTCATTTTATCGCTCCATAAATCTGAAAATACTATCTAATACAGAAAGGACTAAAACTGTAAAGCTTGGTGAATGTCACTGCCTTAAGATATGCAACAAATGCAGATGCAAATGGATAAAGTGTAATAAAATAAACACTTCAGTGTGTGTATTGTGGATGTTTTCTTTCCACCAATCTGAAAGAAGACATGTTATGGAAGTAAAACAGAGCAAAATCAACCTAAAAAAAACAAAACAAAACAAATAAAAAACAAAAAAAAACAAAAAAACAATGGTTTTGCCAATAGTGTCTTGCATTAAATAATTTAAATGTGTCATTTTTAAATTATATATCATTATTTATTTTTTTATTATTAAATTTAGTGTTTAAATAAATGTAATAAAATGTCATAATGCAAAAAAAAAAAAAAAAAAAATGCTTCTAAAACTATTCTTATATTTTTTAGCATTTGAACCAAATATGTTCTTCCTCAGCTAATCATGTGATCTCATGGTAATAAAACACTTACTTTAGAGCACTAGTATAACTGAAGTGAACCACTTATTTCTTGAATTCATTTATAATGCAAAAAGTTAGTTAGCACAGATTAAAGTATCTGTTGTTGATGTAAGCAAAGCAAAAATTGCGTGTAATTTTTTCAGCTAATCAGCTTTTGAAATGAAAGCATTAAAGCGGTGTTTTCCTCTGTTACTGAACCTGCATTAATGGGCTGTTTTTATTCAGCGCTGTTAGCCGGAACATCACTTTAACATTCATGCACTGGACTCACGCTCTCTGTTTAGTATGCGGCGCAGCACAGCAGACACTCACTCCCAGAAAACAAACAGGAGTTAGTGGAACATATCTTTATTACCCAGTCATCCCGGCTCAATTAATCACACTGGCGTGAATATTAAAGCCCGAGCGGCCGTCCAGCTGGCCTGAGACACACATACACCGCAGGGGGCAAACCAGGGCCTGGACGAGCAGAGCGAGTCAACACTGGGATGTTGTTGAAAGAGAGATGTTTAAATGCTGATCGAGCTGTTTAACACACACATGGCTGAAATATGGAGGGTGAAGAGAGCACAGCTACTTTTAGCTGCAAAAGTATCTACTGAGCCTCACCGCGACCCCTCTTGACCCCGCAGAGACACTCACTGTCATATCAGAGCTTTCACAACATCTAGCATTCGTTTTCAGGTTTGTGAGTCTAGAGAAATAAAGTGAATGTAAAAGAAAATGTATGGAAGCCAGTTTCCACCACAGAATGAAATAAATAAACTAATAAAAAGGTAATTGCAACTTTTAATCTCACAATTCTGATTTTATATCTTACGATTCTGGCTTTTCTTCTGAATTGTAAGATATAAAATCAGAATTGTTTTTTTTTTTTTTTCTGTCCTGAAAGAAAGAAGTCAGAATCGTGAGATTAAAAATTTGCAATTGCCTTTTTATTTTATGTTTAGCTTTTCATAGTTATCTTATTATTTTAACAAAACTTTAAAAACTTCTCAAAATTTGAAAACCTTTTGAAAATCTCAATATCATGCAACCAACATTCAAGAAACATACAAATGCATCAATCAACAACTAAATAAATCAATCAGTAAAGGACCCTCATGACTGTGAGTCAGTGTTATTTTAGTATCATTGCTGTTCTATTATAGCTTTGGTTAAAGTTTGCTGTGTGTTTTGTCATTTTTAGTAGTTTTATTTTATGTGGCTTTACAGTATATTGTTTATTATTTTTTACATTTCAGTTTTACTTTTTGTTATTTTAGTATATTGTTAAAATGTAAATATAAAAAAAACTAGCTGAAATAAAAAGTTTTTCATATTTATTTCAAGTGACATTTTTAAAGGTTTTATTTAGTCTAGTTTTAGTTAACTATAATAACTCTACTGTGTGTCAGTAAGTCTTAAAAAAATAAAAATAATAATTTGACCTATTTGTGAAAATGCAAGTTAAATCCAGGCTGTTAAATGGCGTGACTCAAAATGTGACATTTATGAATTAATTATAATAATTATAATAATAATAATAAATGTATTAGTAAGAATTAATACATTAATATTTATTCTACCTTAAAAAAAATACAATGATTTATTTATTCTTGAGATCCTGTGTGCACACGTATTTAAGGTCTAAGGAAAACTAGATTTTTAAATATATTTCTTCTTTTCGCTCACAGAATCAAATGAGGCGACTGATGGCACATGGTGAAAGCATATGAATGATTTTGGGAGAATCCGATTAGAAATATTTGAGCTCATATTGAGTTCAGTGCATTCTGACTGCGGATCTGAGACAGGTTTGAGATCTCTTCTGAAACCCTCGAGGAGAGACACACGTGAGGTTACTGTTTCTCAGGAGAAGCAGGCGTCAATCCCGTTTCCGTCTCGGAGCATCACTTGAGATGTTCAGGAGATCTCGTTACTGGTTTTTCTTTCTTGTGGGTGTTTGGCTTGTGCCTCCTCATTAGTGTGATACTGCGCTGCTCCAGTGGATCACAGACTCTCTGCTGACAGCTGAAGAGCGACACATACACCATCCATGGCCTGAGGGACTATGATGATACCAGCATTATCAAGCTTGCGGCTCTGGCACAGTGGGGCTTCAGTGCTGCTGTAGACCGATGGATCACTCTTCCCCTTCTGACTCTCTGGTTACACTCTGCTGCCTGGACTTTTGAAACCAGGCAAGAAACAAGAGTCCAGCAGTTAGTGTGTGTGAGCTTTCCTGCTGGTCCACAGAGAGTAGCCGGTGTCACTTTGAGTCTTTACAGGGAACAGGGAACGCTTTCGGAGCGTTATGGCAAGGCTATGAACACACATTCTTCCAGTAACATTAATAGAACGTTCTCAAAAAAAAGTTGCATGTTGCTAGCATGTTTTCTAATGTGATTAACATGATGCTAGCCTGATTATCATTTAGTTAGCATGTTGCTAGCATGTTTCTAGCATGCTTAGCATGTTGCTAGCATGTTTTCTAACATGATAAGCATGTTGGTAACATGTTGCTGGAATGAGTATTATTTAGTTAACTTGTTGCTAGCATGTTTCTAGCATAATTAACATTTTGTTAACATGTTTTTCAACCTGATTAATATTTTGTTAGTATGATTAGCATTTAGTTAGCATGCTGCTAGCATGTTTGTAGCATAATTAACATTTTAGCATGTTTTGCTAGCATGTCTTCTAACGTGATTAGCATGTTGGTAACATGATTCTCATTTTGTTCACATTTTGCTAGCATGTTTTCTAACGTGGTTAACATGTTGCTAGCATGATTATCATTTAGTTAGCTTGTTGCTAGCATGTTTCTAGCATGATTAGCATATTAGCATTTTGCTAACATGTTTTCTATCGTGATTTGCATGTTGCTAGCATGTTTTCTAACTATATTAACATGTTGCTAGCATGATTATCATTTAGTTAGCTTGTTGCTAGCATGTTTCTAGCATGCTTTGCATGTTGCTAGCATGTTTTCTAACTATATAAACTAGCATGTTTTCTAACGTGGTTATAGTTAGCTTGTTGCTAGCATGTTTCTAGCATGCTTTGCATGTTGCTAGCATGTTTTCTAACTATATAAACATGTTGCTAGTATGATTATCATTTAGTTAGCCTTGTTGCTAGCATGTTTCTAGCATAATTAACATTTTGCTAACATGTTTTCTAACCTGATTAGCATTTTGTTAGCATGATTAGCATTTAGTTAGCATGCTGCTAACATGTTTCTAGCATAATTAGCATTTTAGCATGTTGCAAGCATGTTTTCTAACATGAGTAGCATGTTGCTAGCATGATTATCATTTTGTTCACAATATGCTAGCATGTTTCTAGCATATTTAACATGTTGCTAGCATGTTTTCTAATGTGATTAGCATGTTGCTAGCATGTTTCTAGCATGATTAGCATATTAGCATTTTTCTAGCATGTTTTCTAACGTGATTAGCATGTTGCTAGCATGTTGATAGCATGATTAGCATTTAATGTAGTTAGCATGTTGTTAATGTTTCTAGCATGTTTCTAAGGTGATTAACATGTTGCTAAGAAATTTGTTTATCTGAGCTCATGCACATAGAGCACTGCTAAAATAATCTACAAATGATGCTTTTTGAGGTCATTTTTGACCAGGAACAACACATTTAAGAAAAGCATTCAGAGAACATTCAGTAATACTGTTTTCATAACTGAACAGGATGTTTTTTTGTTAGCTGGGTGATAATGTACTTATATTGTATGGCTTGCTACAACAGAGTGATTACAGTATGGTGCCATTCCTCTTGTGTACCAAATAATAAAATCCATACGAAAACCTCCCAAGAACCCATAACATTATTCAGTCTTGTTCACATGCAAACGTGTCCCTGTTTACATGGATTGTGCTGATGTGCTTAGCCCTAATGAGGAACGAGCGTAACTGTGTGCTATCTGCATCAAACCTACAAACTATATTTCATCTCCTCACTCACTTCCTGTCGTGTTATTACATGGATTTGGGAAATTACTTGCACCAATATCCTGACATTAAATCAGAATGAGCTGAAGATTGGAAGACTGTGGATTCAGACTCCCTGAAGAGCTCTTTCATCTAGTACTTGAATTCAGCGCTGGCCTGAGGGAGATGGGATTAGGACAAAGCTGCGCTTCTCTAATTGGACACGACAAGCTCTGGTCAGTCAGATAAGGTGAGGACCACTGCTCAGTCCGGCGGTGAACGACTGTAGACTTCACAGAGAACAGAGAAATGTCCTTCTGTCAGATGATGCACATTTATTCACCTCTAAATGTATTTCATACCCTATTAGAGAGATTTAAACTAGATCAGAATAAAACACATAGAAAATGACAAAATGAATTATTTGTGACTGGATGTTTACGGTAATATTATAGATTCGAAGGGCTGAAATTACATAATTTTTTTTTCTTGCAAGGCAAGTTTATTTATATTGCACATTTCATACACATTGGTAATTCAAAGTGCTTTATGGATTTTTTTTATTATTATAAACTAGCAATCATAGGTTTAATAAAAAATATAAACAACAAAAAATACAATAAAAGTAAGAAGTAAAAATAAAAAATGCATAAATTAAAATGAAATTAAATTCTACATTATGATTCTATATTTCAATAAAATATTTTTAAAAATAATCATTTATTTGTATAGCGCTTTTCACATTGTATTCAAAGCAGCTTGAGAAAATCTTGTTAATGTTTATAATATTTATTTTGTATTTATAAATTAAAAAATTATTATAATTTTGTTTAAATGCTAAATATTCTAATTAAAATTGTTTTTTAGACTGTAAGATAATTAAAGACAATTAATTAATTGCTGACGAGTCATTGTCAAACAAATAATTGCTATTAACAATTTAATTGCCTGTTTTTCTCATGTTACTTACAATCTAAGCCTAATAATTAAAAACAATATATTTTTTACTTACAAACATAATTAAATAGGCCCATATAACTTTCTATAATGCTTTGAAAATAATATTTTAAAAGCATTTATTTTTATTCAGCCTTAATCTCTGTCCACTTTAAATTCACAGTGGCGCCTATAGCAAACCTAAATATAATATAATAATAAAATTTAAATATTATTATATAATATAATATAATATAATATAATATAATGCAGTCTGATTAAACCTACAATCATGCATAATTGACTAGGAACTTGTATTATGGAAATTAATAGGGTTAATTTTGATTTCATGCTGACTTTAAGCTATTATAGCTTCACATTAATCGTTTCTTTATTTTTAGAGTCTTTAATTAGACAGTTTTTGCAGCAACATATTCATTTGTGGGTTTATGCCTTGAAAAGATTCAACTGCCCAGTGAGAATGTGTGAAGCATAAAATATTAGAAAGGAGTTTTGGCCTTATTCCAGTTCCAGAATATACATGATGCAATCGTGCATTATTCTGGGCATCCACATCAATCCCTCTCTCCAATATATATATATCAAAAAACATATAGCTCTGAAAAGACGACTCCTTTTGCATTAGAAATTCCGAGTTAGAAAACCTCTGCATTTCTTTAGATATTCTAATGGCACTGTGAAGACCCTATGAAATCAAAATTAGAGTTTTATGGGTTTTAGTGCAGCTATAGTAGATCTGAGATCATCTGTATTCTAGCACGTCTAAATGCTGACAATGTTCACATTTAAAGCAGGTTTACAGTTTTCTCTTTTAGGAAAAAGGAGCATAACTACTAATGAGTCATACTGCACTCGGGGGCGTGGCTAATTGTTTGTCCAATCAGGTGCTCTGTAGAATTTGCATGCCCCTCCTTCTAATACCACCTCACCACAATGTAATTATTATTTTTTTTTATTGTAAATAAAGATTATGAGAGTACGTTTTACAAGAAAATACTATTTCAGTCTTCCCACTTTTAAATTTCACATTTAAAGCAATGTGTTAATTGCCTTTTTTTTTTTTTTAATTATTTGTAAAATTTACTACCAGTCATGATGCATGGCATAACTAAATCCTAATGAGTAAAAAAATTGATTTACCAAGTTCTTCAGCGTCTCAAAACTTCATGCCGTTTGATTTAAATACATACTTCTAGGATACAATAAGCTAAAAAAAAATCCCACATAAAATGAAAGCTTCTAGTGTACTAAATCTCGAGATTATTGCTCAGGCCCTCATTCCTAACACAAACACAAGGGAATCAATAATCTGGAGTCAGAGAAGGTTTCTCATGTACAAGAACAGGCTTTTTAGAAGGCTTCCCAGCATGGAGGCAATTATGATGTGCACTCTTTTCTATACAGCGACCTCAGCTCTCTTTTTGACTGAGCGCTGGGCCAAGCTGTGAGTTTGAGCATGTGCTTACTACTGAGTGAATGTGCGCTGAGGCTGAGCAGTCATGAGCACAAACAGGAGTGAAACGCGGCAATTCATCCTGCTTGAGCTGCTGCCAGGTATTCGGCTCGAGTTCTCACACGCTGAGAGCCAACGGGACAGAAGTCTGAGAGCATTGGTCAAATGTTGCATCTGTCCTTTATGTTATCAGCATATTAATCTGAGTTACACTTTTTCTGCTTTTTTATTGTGGTCTTGGATTTTCCCCCACTGCATACATACAAAACATAAAGGTTCTTTATTGGCATTGATGGTTCCATGAAGAACCTTTCCATTGGACAAAAGGCTCTTTATAGTGGAAGAAGTTTCTTTAAATTATTAAAATGTTCTTTAAACTCTTCCAAAAGGGAGTTTTCACAGCAGTGCCTTAGAAGAACCATTTTGGGTTCCCAAAAGAACCTTTCAGGAAACATTTCTTAAAATAATAATTTTTCATTAGTTTGAAAAAACATTTGAATATCAATAATAAAGAAGCTTTTTCCACTATAAAGAACCTTTTGTGGAATGGAGAGATTCTATGGATGTTAAAGGTTCTGCGATGAACCACTGATGCCAATAAATTAACTTTATTTTTAAAAGTGAATAAATGTTTCTTTTAAGAACTGTTCACTGGAAATGGAAATAGAAATGGGTCTTCTATGGCATCGCTGTGGAAACACTCTGTTTGGAACTCTTTAAATACAACTTCTTTTGCATTAGAAACTCTAAAGTCTCTGTTTATTAAGAGACCCTGTTGTTGGCCCTTTGAATTTAGACCCTTTTGAAATTAAAATGTGAGTTTTGGCTTTAAGTGGATATATAGTTGATTTGAGGTTATCTGTATGCTAGTACTTCTAAATGTTGATAAAATTCACTTTTAAAAGCAGGTTTATAAATTTTTTTCTCCCACTGTGTGGACTCTCTAAAGTTTTTTTTTTTTTTTTTTTTAATTGACATCAGCGTGATGAACCTTTAACATCCATGGAAACTTTCCACTGGAGAAAATGTTCTTTATGTTTCCATCATGGATCCAGTTATTAAAATAATCTTCACACTAAGAGGAAAAAATAGGGTTCTTATAAAGCTTCTTCAGAGAACCATAAATGGATCTTCCATGGCATCATAATGGAAACATTCTTTTATGAACCTTTAACATAAAAAAACACTTAAAACTTATTTTGCATTAGAAACTCTAAAATCTCTGTATGTATTTATATATTCTGTTTTATTTAGATATTCTGTTATTGGCACTTGGCATAAGACTTTATAAGTTTTATGGCTTTTAGTCTATACGTGATAGACTTGAGGTAATCTGTATAGTAGTGTAGTAATAAATGTTGACATTTAAAAATGTTAAAAATGTAACAATTTTTCTTTCCAGGAAAAGAGTAAACATAGTGATGACTCATCTTGCACTCAGGGGCGTGGCTAAAATGTCACTATATTTTTTCAGCTTATCAACCTGCGTGAAACCTTCTTAGTCTGTTTACTGTGGTCTCAGACTTTTTTTTTTGTGGTCTTTAGCAACTCTGACTTGTGACCATGGTTCGTCTTTTCAGATGCATTTTTAGCATATACTGAGATGATTTTTGACATTGCTCCCAGAACTCACGAATCATTTTGCAATATTGAGACTGATGCACTTGAAGTTTGTACATGCACATGACATATCAAAGTGTTTTTCCTTTTTTAAAAATAGCCTTACAAACATGATAAGTCAATATTTTTGATCTGGTGGAGAATGACTGAACACTAAATGTGTACGTGTGCTAAACTTAAAATTAAAAGTACACCAGCATATACAGTCTCAAAGTAAAAAATCATTCAAAAATCATTTCTGTCTTGTTTTCCAGACAAACATCTAAATCAAGATACATGTACTTGAAACCAAATGACTTAAAATACAGTTTTTGCTTAAAACATAATCTCTGCCAGCGGAGTGAGAAAAATCATCATGTGTTTTCTTTTTGAATTAAGTATCATAGGCAGATATTTTTGCTTGTTTCAAGCATAAACCCACTTAATTTTGATACATTTTCAGAAAGCGAGACTTAATATCTTAAATCATTTCGCTTCTCATATACAGGAAATGTTCTTACAACTCTCACTAATGTTTTTTTTTTAGAAGTTATATAAATGTTGGGACAAAATGTTCTTAAAGTAATGTTTATTGAACGTTCTTTCAACTTTATTTATATTTAACATACGTTTTCATAAAGTTGCGAAAAAAATTCTTAGATCAACATTCTCAAAATGTTATTTGAACTTGATGATTTTTTTTTATTAACCTTTAAATAATGTTCTACTTCTAATCACGACAAGAAAACTGGACTTTTTAACATATATATATATATATATATATATAGATAGATAGATAGATAGATAGATAGATAGATAGATAGATAGATAGATAGATAAAGATCAAATAACATTATATTTTTGGATGGAAATAAAGTTAGTAGAACATTGTTTTTGTTAACTAAAAATCTGGACATTTCAACGTTTTAGAAACATTTCAAAACAATGTTTTTATAACCTGTGAGATTGTTTAGTGCACTGGAAAACAAGACAAAATAAATTTTTGCAGACTTTTGTGAGAAAACAGACTTTTTACACCCATTTCAAATAACTGGGTCACTTTTAAATTGCTATTTAAAGTTGCAATGATATGTGCTTCTTCTCTTTCAGGACAAGTCATAAGAGTCATGGATTTCTCCATCCTATTATGACCTCTATTGAAAATCATATAGCACATCAGTGAGGCCTTGGCTTTCTGTGCCGCTGAATAATTTAGAGAGTGCTGCACTGATTTGCTTACAGTACCTCGCCGGATCCTAGTGTGACACTGCAGTTGCATTAAACCAGATTAAGATGAGGTTTCACAAGCCAGAGCCAAAACACAACCCTCAAGCTAAGAGAAGCCACATGTTCTCATCGCAGCTTTGGTAGCGTGTGTCATGTGACACTGAGGTCATGCCCTGCGTTTCCTATACATCACAAGCACCTGACCGGGATTCCTTTGTGTTGAATCAGAGAGGAATTCCTCGGCTCTGACGTATACGGGGTGTTTCCTTGTGAGCCGATATTACGACTCAACGCTTCCTGAACTCAAACCCGTTTATAAAGAGCTAAAGGAAGGCTTACGGAGTCATACGAGGAGGATTAAAGCAGCTGTGGCCTGTGTCAGATGAGAAAGCAGAACCAGACAGCGTCCCGTCACCAGCTTTACTGAGAGACAGTGTTGAGAAGCTGCTTTAAAAGTGTGGCTCAACTACGAGGAAATCATCATTTCAAATCAAATATAATAATACAATAATATATATCATTGTATATATAATTATATAAAATTTAATCTCAAAAAGGGTGACAGGTAAAATGTATACTAAATACAATAAAAATATATAATATGATTGAATATATTGAAATCTAATATACATATGTAATGAAATTATTAGTAAAATATAAAAACTATTTCAAATTATAATGTACATATTTAAATTCTATATATAATAAATTGTATAGTACATAACAGAATTATAATAGTCAAAAACACATTACATAGTCCAGGGATTCAAATGGGATATTTTAGAAATTAGATATTGGATATTTTTCTAATTTATTAACATTTTAAATGAATGATTGAATCTTAATAAGGGTGACAAAATCAAATTTAAATATGTAAATTAAAATAAAATAAAATAAAATAAAATAAATATTTAAAAACACACACATATACAATTGAAATGTAACTGGTACAGTGTATATTATAAATAGAATAAAATATAAAAATTAAAATTATATATGTGTGTAATTAAAATTATAACTAATTGTTGTATAAATATTTAAATATAGAATTTTAATATAAAAAACAGGACTGAATGAATGACTGAATCTAAATAAGGAAGACTGAATCTTGAACAAGTAAAATGTATATGCAATTAAATTATATATTTTAAAACACACACACACACAATTGGAATTATTACTAATTATTACTAATTGCAATATAATATAAATTTACAAATATTAAATAACTGTACAAAAATTATACAAGTGAAAAACAGTACATAGTACGACTAAATCTGTTCATTTAAACAAACTAAACTGAATCAAACTTTCTGCCACTACATATGAGAGAAGTGGACTGCTTAGACTGAATTGGATTTAGGAAAAAATAAAAATAAGAAGTTAATTCCCCACACTGCTGCAGTGATGATGAAACCTCACAGACGTCAGGACATGATCAGCTCGGCTCTGATGTACTCAAAGCTGGTTTACAGACACAACATCTAATGCTGAAGTGACAGCGGCTTCTCAAAGTCTGTCTGATCTGAGCCACGGCCGCTAGATTACACGGAGAAATCAAAGATCAAGCATATACGAGATCTGAATTCTGATTAATATCATGATCAAAACTGACCCTGTTTAGTTGCTTCATAATACATGTTCCTGCTCTGATTGTGAATGACTCTTGAAGTCAATAGATTCATTTGTAGAGCTTCCCACAATATATGTTGCTTCAAAACAGCTTTCCAGAAAATCATGATGTGAATGTTTAATATCTTAATATCGTCATGCCATATTATTGCATTTAGCAGATTAGAGGAGGATATATTGCTCTATGAGTGTATTGCATGTATGCAAGTACAGCCGGACATACTTATATCCAACTTTATATAAAGAGCTGTGCAATAATATAAAACGTATAAAACGTAAATCTTGCCTAAAAGTGATCACTTTAGTGTGTTGTTGCAAACAAGTGGGAAAAGGCGCTGAGCCAGAAGGAGAAGGAAACTAAATCTGAAGTGTTTTATATAATATTACTATATTATATATACTATATATCTGTTTATGAGATTCTCGGGAAATTGCTTTTCATATCCTTCCATAAATGTTTCTAGTCCCTCCAGACAATATCAAACATGCATTGGATCGCTGTAATAAGAATAGATTTGTTGTTTGTTCATGTCTTTCCAACCAAGTCTAGTGCATGCAACCAAAACACATTATCCAAGTCAAATAACCTGGTTTTTCTCATGTGATATGCTTAAGCTGCTACCACAGTACCTGCCACTGCCAAAACACACTTGAGAGAAGCAGATGGTGCTGTATCTGCATCCACGCTGGCATCAGCAAAGTCTCAAACTGCAGTATTAAAAATAAACACGTGCAGATTGTGAATGCCATGACCAGCGTAATCTCAAAACACTCGCTCTCACAGAGGCTTTGCACGTCAGCTGTGAAAACAAAGTGGCCATTTGAAGCTTAATTGTTGTGCTGCACTACAGCAATAAGCCTCTCGATGCAATGCAATAAGAGCAAACACGAGTCATTTGTTTTCAACCTTCACCGCATTTGGGATTGTGCTCCGAAATGCTTTACAGTTCAGATCTGTAAGAGTTTCTCACCTGAGAGCCATGAGGAAAGGCCACCTGATCATTAGATTTAGTTATAACACAGACACAGAAATGAATGAATCAGCCAAAGCTCTTATTAATCTTCTAAAGGTCACCTTACAGCAAGCACACGTTCGTTTCGCACTGCAGTGTCTGACTGTTTAGCACAACATTCAGCTGCTTTCAGACAGAAATTATCACGTTCGGTCCATCTTAATGCATGCATTTAATTCTGAGAAGGTCAGAAAGGATTATGCATTCAGCTCATCATTTGCTCCAGTCTAATCTGCCAAAAACATTGAGGAACAAACAAAAATGTCATTTTTAGAAGTGTTTTTAAGCTCCTTACATGTTCTTCCTCATTTTGTGCTTCAGATTCGATCGTTTTAAACCTGAATCATATTCTCTCTCATCAAAGTCTTTTTATTAAAGCATGTTGAATCACGTCGATATCAATCCTCCAAATTTAGCATGACGTGAATTTTTAAATTATTGATGAATGATGCTAATTTCGTGACATGGAACAAAAAGGAACATCAGTAGTTTGTTCTTGCCTAAATTTTCTTTTATTGAAAAAATCCAGGGTGCAAATGTCAAATAAAAAAAAAGAAAATAAAAGACAAGCATATTATTATTTCCAAGCATTTTAATACAAACTTAATATAAACGGTTTCAGTCCCTCTTGACATGTAAGACACTGACTCAAAATACTTTGTTATACCATATTTTATCAAGTATTGCACAATGTAGGTACAAAATTAATATAGACGATTACATTGTCCATAATATAGCAAAATCTGTTGAACTCTTAACAGAAAATACAACTCTTTTTGTTTCAAAAAAGCAAATATTCCTACACTGAAATTCCAACTCTAAAGGAATATTCTGTATACAATCTTTAGAATTTTTTATTTTTTTACATTTTTTTTTTTTAAAGGTGAATTTCTTTAGCAATTTAAAAAAAGAAAAACCAAAATATATTATAACATAAAGCTTCTGCAGCCATCACAGATCACTGGAGTAGTAAAAAGATATAAATGCAATACCGTGTTGTAGAAACAATATATATACTCTGATATTTTACAAACTCTGTACTCAATTAAATTATACAATTAGAAAAAAGACCACGTAACCCCAGATAGAGATGCATTAGTGCCAATTTCTTAAAAATCAGCCAAGTCTTACCAACTTTAAAATACTGTAAGAGGCCAGAACTCGAAGCTTCTGTGTTTTTCTCTTTTTTTTTTAACAATGTTTTAGAGTATTTTTCTTCCAAAAATGTAGTAAAAAAAAAATTTTTTTGCTTTATTGGCAAAAAAGGAAAAGACGCGTGTTGTTGACCGATGTAACTGAACTCGGACGTGTGTGTGTGTGTGTAACACAAGCTTTCTAGTACGAACTCAAGGGGGCAGAGAAAGAAAGATTGAAGGGAGAAAATAATCAAAGGGAAACAAACACCCTTGGGCACATGCGCTTATCAGTGACTAACAGGGATCTTGGTTTCCAAATCCACAGTTGTGCGTCTTTGCCGTTCGCCAACAATCACGTGAACGTTAGTTAGCCATGACCGGCTGGAATTGCTGGTTTGAATACTGCATGTTGCTGAGACTGAAGTTTAAGCCATCCACGAGCGACCGGTCACTGACGCTCCCGTAGGCTGCAAACACGTCGAAGGCATCGCTGTAGTGTAGAGGACTGAGCGGGTTCTCGCTCGGGAACGCGGCGCTGGAGCTCCCTTGGCCTTGGAGGCTGGGGAATACGAACTCCTTGGCGTTGGGAGAGAGCGCAGACGCACTTCCCGGGCCGAAACCGTAGAGCGAATGCACGGAGCCGGAGATGGCTTTCTGCTTGAGGAGGCTGTTGACATTCAGACCCAGGTTGGTGGGAGAGCTGCGTGCAACTTTGCCGCCATTGCGTCCGCTGTTCTTCATCTTGGTGGAGCCGAATTTGGTTGCGGCGAACGAGGCGGTGGTGAAGGTTAAAGGCTGGGCGGAGCGCGGCATGAAGGACGGGCTGACGGCTGACGACTGGCCAAACGGAGGCGGCGAGGGCGAGCTGGACTCTGACGAGACGCCCACCGGGTCACTGATTGGCATGAAGACCTGAGCCTCCGGGTTAAAACTGTTTCTGATCTCCTTGTCCAGCTCGGAGCCATTCTCTCCGCTGTTGTCCACGTATAGCACCTTAACCGCTCCCTTCTCCCCGATCTGGTAGGACACCTCGAAAGGGTCGATCCAAACGCTGAGGTCCTGAGGCAAGTTGTTGCGGACGTCCTCGATGTCCAGCCCGCTCTCTTTAGCGGCTCCCTCCACCACCGGATCCACCTTCTCGCCCACGTGGATGCACCTGAACCCGGATCCTTTGTATGGCTTGTCGGGGTACCAGTGTCCTTCGTATTTCTTCTTCAGCTGCCTCTCCAGCTCCTCGCCGAAGATGTTGACTCGCCGCCGCGGGAGTTTGTTGTACAGGTATGAAATGATGAAGTTCAGCGCTACTTGGATTTCGAGCTGCATAGCTGTTTGTCTGTGCGGTGTTCAGTGGGGACCCAGAAGTGCTGGCGGATGAGGAGAAACGAATCCTCTGGCGCTCCTTGGAGGGGAGAGAGGCAGACTCATAAACCATGACCAGTCACATGTAAACAAACACAGCTGATGCAGACTTAAGAGAGGGGGGCCCAGATGCAAGGTTTAAATAAACTGTGCATCTAGAATTACATAACGCGGATTCTCTTCCCTGCTTTATTCCGCCAACTGTTGCATAAAAACGCCTTTGTGTGAAAATAGGGCACTCGAATACGATGCGACACGCGTTGCGCAACACCCAGAGATCGGATTCCCCGAAGCTCGCGACCAATAGCGTTACGGGGCGTGTAGCTGGGACCAAATTATAAAAATATAACGCTAAATATTTGATAGCGTTTCGATATTCGGACGCGTCTGGCGAGCGCAGCAGTGCAGTGCGCGTAGAATGAGACACGGCCATTCTGATTACGAATAGATATCGTGACGACAAAACTGTAAACAGAAGCTGGATCGCTCTGGAAACCCAGCGGAGAAATAAATAACGTAGGAATGACCTTTGACACGGGATTCGTACGGATCAGGCAGGGCTGATCGGACATTTCCGTAAAACACACACACACACACACACACACACACACACACACACACACACACACACACACACACACACACACACACACACACACACAAGCAGAGACATAGAGAGCAGCTCACATGACAGCACGGTTTCAGAGAGCCTGGATCAAAACGAATTCAGGAGAAAACCCATAGTTTTATCAAGAACAGCCAGCTCTCCGTTCACGCGGAATCGGAATCGTAATGCGTTTCTTAAAGAGACAGCGCACTTAAAAATGACAGCTCCGTCAGACGTTCGCCTTCGCGTTCTCGCGTAGCACAAAAGGATGATTTCAGGGGACTGACAGCCTCGTTCACTGTAGTTTGTTTAAAACGAATGCTGTCATTCTGCCTAACGCCTCCTTTCGAGCTCCACCGAGTCAAACAGGGCTGAATAACACAATTTGAGTATACTAGCTCTTTGAAGCAACGCCATATATAATCCACAGCCAGATACTTACATTAAACGCCCGTGCTTCCCTCTCCTCTTCGGTTCCAAGCAAACAGTAATCGACACGATTATTCCAGTTAGGTTGCGTCAACATTAGCTGTTTGTTCTTCGGGGAACCGTGTTGTTTTTTGGAGTCTGTCGTCAGGCAATCCGGTCCCCACTGCCTGGGAGTCTCACAACTCTGCCCTTTAAACTCCTGACTGGATCTCCTTTATAGCGCTCCTCCGCCACGGACGCGATCGGGGCGGTGATGCGGTTTTCAGAGGTCAAAACCTCAGCGGCGCTTACGATTGGACAAACGCGCTGTCGTCACGCAGTCGCCTCCGAGTTCTCCGTGCTGATTGGCCGAGCGCTACGTCAACAACCAAAGAGTCCCGCCCCTCGACCAATAAGCGTTTAGTACCTTCATGGCTGGCGTTCCTAGGTATCTTTCTCCCACACGTAGGAGATCTAAACATAATATTATTATGCTGGCTCCTTTATTGTTTTGATTTATCGAGACGCATCATAACTGCGCGATGTTTACAACTTTTGGTTAAATCAGATTCTAGCGTTGCAGCTTATAATACGACCTACTAACAACTCGGATAAATGTGGATCTTTTTAATTAATTTCAGACGTATGAAGTAGATAAGAAGGTATAAATAAATAGCCTGTATTAAGTGAGCGGAGTGACTGGGCATTTATCGATTGAGGTGTAACCTGCCCTTTTGCTTGAAAAAAAATAAAATAAAAATCCTGCGATGCTATTGGCTGGCCGTGCTTGCGTCATCGCCACCTACGCAAACACACTAGTACACTCATTTCTGTGGGTTTACCTTGTTGTGACTTCTTAGGTTATGCAATATGCATTGCTTTTTAAATAACATGCATATGATAACAAAATAAACACGCTATTTATTAATGCATTGTCTGTAAATCAAACCCCAATTATTCATCTGTGCTACACATATAGTAACACGATACAGCCGTGTTGTGTTGCTTTTCCTATAGCATCAGTATGTCGACGCCTTACACAGTTCAGATTTCATTGGTCGGGTAAACCAAGCTCCTGTAAGCAAGAGGTTTAATGTTCTTGCCGTCATGAATTATTATAAACCCATTCAAATGTGAACACAATGTGTGTGAGGACTGCAAAGGAACAGTCCATTATAGGCTACACTCCAGTTCTGTCTGCATTTGGGAAGTGACTCCAGGATCAACACGGTGATGCTTAAAATGAATTCTGAGCTGTATACGGACAAGTCCGGACGAGATAGTTCAGTTTTATTAGCGAGTTCCGCTCTGGGTTTAAACAGAAATGAATGCAGTCCCGAGTTGTGTATTTTAGGTGTCTGTCTAAGCAACTTTTTCTCATTGGCCTAATTACACAGAGTGAGAGGAACATGCTAATGACTGCAGAACTCTAAACTCGGTGCTCAGGATAAGCTAATTTGCTTAGCAGGGATATTGTGACCGTTCAAAGTTCAGGGAAAGGCGGAGAAGAAGGAGGGAAGAGTCACGCGGCCAATGACCTGCCTGCTTATTACGACCTTCTTTAATGACAGTGACTGCTGATAAGGTGGTTTCTCTAAGGTTATGTGGCTTTATGTCGCCTAGGAACCCAAACACTGTCATTCAGCTCTATGTGAGACAGTACAAGCCTGTTTCTTGATTTACCAGTGATACTCTAAATCTGTGTGTTCTCACTCAGTAGGATTTTAATGTTATATTAAGCAAATAGCCAGTTACTTAAAGCAAATAGTTCACCCAAAAATTAATATTCTGTCATAATTTACTTGCCCTCTTGTCATTCTGTACACTGCAAAAAAAAAAAAAAAGATATTACTTAGTATTTTAGTCTTGGTTTCTGATACAAATATTTAAACATTTTTTAAAGCAGGATTTCTAAATAATTTACCCGAGAAGCAAAAAGTCATGTTTTCTGAAAAATGTATAAAAAATTAAGTGTTTAAGCTCAAAATCACACAAAAATGTATTGTTTTCTGACCAATTAATTTAAATTAAGTGTGTTTTTGCTGAAAGTAAGAAAAAATATCTGTAAACAGGGAAATAAAAATTAACAGAAAAATCAAAATGTACTTAATTTAAATAGAAAACAACGTTTTTTAGTTTTGTTTTGTATTATTATTATGCCAATGCGAGTATTTATTCATGTTTTAATCAAAAACTCCTCTAATTTTAATTCATTTTTCAGAAAACAAGGCAAATATCTTGTGTCATTTTGCATCTCAAGTTAAAATTTAACTAATTAAATTGAAGAAGTCTTGATTTATTAAGAACGTTTGTACTGGAAATCAAGACAAAAAATACTAAGAAGTTTATTTATTTATCTGTGCAGTGTATGATTCTCTTTCTTCTGCGAAACACAGAAGGAGGTATTTGAGAACTGTTTCTGTTCAATGGACACCAAAACCATTTGGTTACCAAATATTTTCTATTATGTACAGGGAAAGAAAGAACGACATGAGAGTGAATAAATGATGACAGAATGATCATTCTGGGTGAACTATCCTTTTAAGCTTGATTTTTTTTTTTTTTTTTACAAAACATGTCCTATATCTTTATAAATCTTTATTTGTTTTCTGTGAGATTTATTTTTGGTGGATGACGTAAAAGTGATACGTTTTCTTTACTGTTCCTCACGTAATCATGACGTAGACGCTGTAGCATAGCAACAATAAAAACTCAAACAAGCTCCTGCTGACGACATACACCTGATCACACCCTGCTCTTTCTAGATGATATTTCAGGAACTCGTTTGTCTGGAGAAAGAGCGGCTGTTCTACATTCCATCTGTTTATTAATGCTTCTGTCACTGATGCTGTGAGACGTGTCATTGTTTCAGTGAGTTTGAGACGGTGTTGGATGGCTGAGAAGGGTTCGAGATCCCAGAATGCTCCTCTGCAGGAGTGTGAATGAAGCTTCAGAAGAAACACATGAGTGTTTCCAGCATTCAGTGACTCAGACGCCAGTGTAGATGATGTGATGAGAGCGCAACGACAACACAACACTGTTCAGCCATATAGCGAAGGGATATAATGCACACGTACTTTCAGTAAGATTTGTCTTTAAATTTACTTTTGTGGATTTTAGGCCATGTCGTTTAGCTCTATGTACACACACACACACTACTAAGGTTTGGGATTGGTACGATTTTTAAATGTTTCTGAAAGAAGTCTCTTCTGCTCATCAAGGCTGGATTTATTTGATCAAAAATACTGTAAAAATTGTGAAATATTATTACAATGTAAAACAGCTGTTTTCTGTGTGAATGTGTGTTAAACTGTAATTTATTTCTGTGATGCACAGCTGTATTTTCAGCATCATTACTCCAGTCTTCAGTGTCACATGATCTTCAGAAATCATACTAATATGATGATTTGCTGCTCAAGAAACATTTCTGATTATTATCAATGTTGAAAACAGTTGTGCTGAACAATATTTTTGTGGAAACTGTGATGCATTTTGATTTTTCAGGATTCACAGATGAATAGAAAGTTCAAAAGAAAAGAATTTATTTGAAATAGAAATCTTCTGCAACATTATAAATGTCATTACTGTCACTTTTCATCTATTTAATGCATGCTTGGTGAATAAAAATATTAATTTCTTAAAAAAAAAGAGAATTACTGACCTTAAACTTTTGAAAGACTTTATTATCTATATAATAAGAATTGTATTTTTATGTGTATTTATGTCTATACACTGAAGAAGAAAAAAAAAGATTTTCTTTTTTCTATTTTGTCTTGTTTTTCAGTACAAATATCTAAACATTCCTAAATCAAAATACACTTAGTACTTGAGAAGCAAAAATCACAACATTTTAAGTCAATGGGGCAAAAAAGCAATGTATATATTGAAAGAAAAAATAGTCAATAAAAATAGAAATTACATCTACACAGGTAAGAAAATATTATGAGGGGGTTTCAGACTCCAAGAAACAACCAAAATGAGGCATTTAATGAAGTTTACACACTAAACACAGCTGTTCTGTTCTTTTTACCAACAGAAATATATATATGTAACAATATCTCTTTTTTATTACTATAACCTTCATATTTCAAAGTCCCGTTCACATCCAGATGCAGTTTGGAGCAGAAAGTGCTTCAGAAGCTGACGTTTACTAATGAGCATCTTTACCGAAGACACACGCTCCAGGCCTGAGCTCACTCAGACTCTCACTATAATATTTACCCTCTGTGTCAGAACTGCTTCAGATGAGCTGCTCTGCTCTCAGTTACTGTGCAGGAATGGCTTTACGCTTGACTGTGACAGACGAGCGACCCGTTACAGCCGCCAGTGATCAGAGGAAAGGGAAGTTCGCTGGATTCCTCCTGCAAGCGCTCAGTCTATATTTCTATAGGACGGAGCTTTAAACATCACGGTTTCTGCTGCTGTGAACGTGTCTCGCTGTGAAACTCGCAGCAGGTGTAATGAGCAGGTCGAGCTGGAGCTGTCAGGTATTCAGTGTCTTATTATTGTGCTCTTTATAGGGAATAATTTAGTGGAGGCTGTTCTAGAGATGCAGAACCTGCGGCACATTCACAAACACTGTCCACTTTACTTTATTAAAGCATTACAGGCAGAAATCATATGTTTGTTCAGTTGTGAGATCAACCATAACAACATGAAAAGTAGCTAGTTTTACACACAGCAGATGTTTGGTGTGTTTTGCTACTTGTAACCCTGTTAACTGTATTATAGTTAACTTAAACTAAGAAAGTTGACTGAAATAAAACAAAATATTTTAAAAACATAACCCTATTTTATTTCAGCTGTATGAAGTGACAGCAGCGTTGTGGGTGGAGACATGCAGATTAAGGGGCGGTGATATTATAATAAGAGAAATCTGAGCGGCTGGTTTTTTCACGTGCTTGCAAACACAAAGTTACTGGGTTGTCCTTTTTCACGTTTTCTGGGTTTGTAGATGCGCCGGGGACCCGATTATAGCACTTACATGAGGAAAGAGTCAGTTTTTCATGATATGTCCCCTTTAGTAAAAACTATTATAGTATCATGTAAAGTTTTAAATGTTGTATCATCAAAGAAATAACATCATTTGAAATCATACAGCATGATTGGAAGACAAGTGAAAAATATAATTCAATTTTCTCTGCTTTTCCAAGCTCAACCTTCAACTCTGTTACTATTAAAAAACTTAAAATATTAATATTTTTCTTTAATTATGGGAAATACAAAAACTTACTTCATTTTGGCAAATTTGTCAAAAAAAATATTTATTTATTTATTTATTTATTTAATTTATTTATTTATTATTATTATTATTTTGCTTATTAAGTCTTGATTCAATGGTTTTTAGATTTTACTGGTGTTGGGGGGGGGTGTAAGAAGAAGTGGAAAATAAATAAATAAAAGATCAGTGAAAAGAGGTGCTTAATATTCAGAAAGGTCAGTTTTCTTCATTTTTATGAGGTTTGCGATTTTTGCATCCCTGTTACTAAAATTGTCTGTCTGTCAGAAAATGTTGTTTTCTCTACAAATGACAACAAATATCTGCCAGCGGGGTCAGAAAAATAACCTTTTTTTTTTCTTTTTTCAGTTAGGTACACTTTTCTGACTCCGTTAGCAGATGTGAGTGTTTTAATCTTAAAATCACTTCATTTTGATTATTTATTTATTTTATCAGAAAACAAGACATAATACCTTTAATCAGTTTGCTTCTCAATTAAATGTTTCTTGGTTTAAGAATGTTTAGATATTTTTACTGGAAAGCAAGACAAAATACTGATTAAAGTATCAGTATGTCTTGATTAAAGAAGCCTGATTCAGTACTGATTAAAGAAGTTATTTTCATTTTTTTTTTTTTTTTTGCAGTTTCTAAATGTACTGATGAACCACTAAAATATAGTGCACCATTTTTTCACTATAGATGCCCCATCATTATTTACATTAAAGCCCAGACACACAGTGTGTCCCACTTTTGCTGCTTCATCTCTCATGAATATAGAAGGTCGCTCTGAGACCCCGAGACCCATATTTGTTCAACATGATAATGTTTTGTTCATTCAGATGTTGATTTGTTCAGCAGTGCGCTGATGTTGACACATATAATAAATATCTGGATTGTCAGTGTGGTCAGTGTGGTCTGACCCGGTCGCTCCTGTCGCTCAGGGTGAGTCCACATGAGCCTGTGTCATGTCTGGCCAACAGTTTAGTGAGTGATAAGAGCTTAACATCCTCCACAAGAATGAGCAGTTTATCTAAACTCATCAGATCTGAATCCTCCCAAAACCAACGACAGTGAAAACTCTTAAAAATCAAGCATTCAGAAAGAGTTTACAGCCTCACAGAACATGTTAAACTTTTAGTGATAACCAATTTAAGGTCTGTGGTACTTTAAAACATCTACAGTTGCATCCAGAAATACTTCTACACAGAATAACAACTGGCTTTGAAACAGTTTTCCCTCTGAAATTGCTAGTAAATTTCACAATTAATTAAAAAAGGCAAGTACACATTTCAAAATGATTTTACAAGGCTTTAAAAAAACAACAACAAAGATCACTGGAATACAAGAAAATCCTATTTCAGTCTTTCTACTTCTAAATTTCATATATAATTAAATACATTACTTGCTGATTCTTTTTAATTATTTGTGAAATTTACAAGCAATTTCTGAAACAAAACTGTTTCTACACTAATTTTTTTAAGTAGAAAGAAATCGTATTTTCCTGTAATTGTTTAACCTACACTGTAAGTTTTTTTCAAAGGGTTATTATAGTTAACTAAAACTAAAACCATTAAAAAAATGTGACTTGAAATTGAATAAATGTTAACTGGAATTAAAAAGAAATTCAGCTAGTTAACAATTCAACATTTCTAATTTTCATTTAGTTCAACTTGATGTACTGAAATAAAAATTAATTAAAAATAAATTTAAAAACAAATAATATAAAAATGTCACAACAGCATTACTAAATTTAAAAGAAAATACTATTTTAGTCTTTCTACTTCAACATTTTTATGTTTAATTCAATGAGTTAATCTTTGCAGTTATTTATAAAAATTTACTACCAATTTCTGAAACAAAATTCCAGTTTTTTTTCTTACTTTTTTTTTTTCAGTGTAACACATCAAATTAAAGTTTTGAAGTAGAAATAAATAGTATTTTTTTGTGTGTGAAATATACTCCATTAATCATTAATTTAATACATTTTTAATATCACAAATGATATAATCAGCATAACTGATGTTGGATCAATAATTGCACATGCATTTCATTGTATTTCAAACTTTCTAAATTCTACAGATTTCTGTTTGAGTTTGATATTGAGTCCCAGATGTTGGGTCTCGCTGGCTTTGTTTCCTGGTTGTTTGCAGCATGCAGCGTTTCTTTTCTTCCTCCGGTTTTAAGTGTGCTGATTATGTGTGCTTGTTCTGGAGGTGGACAGTCTAATTACAGCCTCTTCACTGAGGAAAATGTCAGTGAGATTTATGAAATGTAAAGGCTGTTTCAGGAGAACATCATCTTGCCCTTTTTGTTTTTGTCCGCAAATTCAATTACAGCTCCTTTTGTCGCAGCCTGCCTTAAGTTATTATTTCAGCTTTCTCAGGGGGACTGAAGCGGTCTAGACCAGAAACCGCCTCACTGACCCTTCTGTCAGAAGAATGTGATGCTTTTTCTCCTTCAGTTGTCATTCTAAAGCTCAGTAACTAGTACACTTTGCACTCAGTCGTGGGTTAACCTCTTTTTAACTCTCAGGGTAGGTCCAGTTTTAACCTTTGGTGGATTCCACCTACACTCTAAGAAAAGACCATAAAATACAGCCTAATGTTCTGTTTTTCTGTGTTTATTTATTTATTTACTTACTTATTTTCCATTGTGTGGTGTTTTAGGGTTGAAAGAAATGACTGTAAATTTTACATAAAATGTACTGGTAATTTTCTGCCAGAACATTATCCATTTTTTCTACAGATTTTTTTCTGGCGCTGTAAAAAATGACTTTTCAATGCAGGATTATTACTAATGTTACTTAACTATAACTAAAACTAAAGTGAAAACCATTTTGTAACTTGAATTAAAATAAATTTTAAATGAAATCAAATATAAAAAAACCGTATATTTCAGGTAGTTGCCAAGGCAGCATTTCTCATATATATATATATATACAGTACAGGTCAAAAGTTTGGAAACATTACTATTTTTAATGTTTTTGAAAGAAGTTTCTTCTGCTCATCAAGCCTGCATTTATTTGATCAAAAATACAGAAAAAAATGTAATACTGTGATATATTATTACAATTTAAAATAATTGTTTTTTAAATTTATTATACTTTAAATTATCATTTATTTCTGTGATGCAAAGCTGAATTTTTAGGATCATTATCACATGATCCTTTAGAAATCATTCTAATATGATGATTCATTATCAAAGTTGGAAACAGTTCTGCTGCTTAATATTTTTTTCAGAACATGTGATACTTTTTTAGGATGCTTTGATGAATAAAAAGTAAAAAAAAAAAAAAAAAAAGAAAGAAAAAAAAAGAAGCTATGTTTTTAAAATATAAATATTTTGTAATAACAATATACACTACTGGTCAGTAATTTGGGGTCAGTAATTTTTTTTCTTTCTTTTTTTTTTAAATAAAATCAATACTTTTATTCAGCAAGGATGTGTTAAATTGATAAAAAGTGATAGTAAAGAAAATATATTATTAGAATATATATTATTAGAATTTTTTTTCTTTTGAATAAATGCAGTTCTTTTTAACCTTTTATTCATCAAATATATTAGACAGCAGAACTGTTTCCAACACTCATAATAAATCAGAATATTAGAATGATTTCTAAATGATCATGTGATAGACTGGATGTTACATGTGACACTGAAGGCTGGAGTAATGATGCTGAAAATTCAGCTTTGCATCACAGGAATAAATTATTTTTTTTAAAGTATATTCAAATAGAAAACTATTATTTTAAGTTGTAATAATATTTCAGAATATTACTGTTTTTTCTGTATTTTTGATCAAATAAATGCAGGCTTGATGAGCAGAAGAGACTTCTATCAAAAAACATTAAAAAATAGTAATGTTTCCAAACTTTTGGTCTGTACTGTATATATTTTTAAATGAAATCAAATATAAAAAAACGTATATTTAATGTAGTTTGAAAGGAATGATTTATTTTTAAATGATAAAATTAATTAATCTTAAATTCAAATTTAATTTTAAAGTTGAAGTGGAATATATAATGAATTTAATTTTAAAAATTTAAGATGTAAGAAAAATGTAAGAAAAAAAACATATTAGTATCTCAATGATATATATATTTAAATACATTTTAATTATTTGCCATTTCTTTGTGAAATTTACTAGCGTTTTCTTAATGAAAATTTTTTCACCACCAATTTTTTTAAGTGTATTAAAATAAAATGAAAAATATAAAAGTAAAAAGTCTTAAAAAAGACAAAAAATATTTATTATTATTTATACTTTTTGTCTCAGAATGAGAGGACTATGGATTTTAGTATTAAAACAGCAATGTATGTCACTTCCAGCATGACTTTTTATGATGTATTGTGCAATATTTTGAAGTTTTATTTTTATTTTGTTATTTTTGTCATCGATTAATTGAAAGTAAATGGGGTCCAGTGTTGTTTTGGGCCTCACAAAAAAAGTCACACAAGTTTGGAACGACATAATACTCAATAATCACATCATGATCATTTTTGGGTGAACTGTCCCTTTAATGAATCTAAAATGACTCAAAAGCTCCACACTGGTGCTTTAGATCCATGCATGTTGAATGTAGGCCCTGATAATGAAATCATAAGCTGAAGTATAACTCTGAAATCTGATCTGTAGAGATGAGCTAAGCTCAGAATGTCGCGCGGACGCTCTAACTGCATCAGAGCCAGAGTGAAAAGCCATTCATCACCCAGTCCACAGACTGAACCAAGAAGCGAGGAATCCTTGAAGCCTTTGCTTTTCTTCAGACTCTGGGTTCTTCATGGGAAGCCTGTGTTTAGGTTTAGCCCAGAGTAAACACAGCCTGAGCAAACATATAGACTGACTTCTCTTCTTCCCATCGCTGAATATTCTTCAGGCATCCGAAGCGGTTGGCGTGTCCAAAAAAGACTTTGTTTCGATGCTAAAAATAGCAGTATTTAGCAGAAACTCTATGTGAATGTGTGTGAAATGAAAGCGAGAGTGTTGCCAGTGTTTCAGGGGAACACATGTCAGCTGTCTAGAAGAGCCCATCTGTTTGAAAACAGCTCTTATGTCGAGCAGCGAACGACAGAATATAAATATATTTCATCTCTCCCGTAAGAAGAGGAAAACAAACAGAGGCCGTCTTCAAAGGGACGATGCCTGACCGCGTCTCCGGCCGGATCCACAAAACCCCTCTGCATGATCTGTGTGGAAAAGAATCCTCCGTTTTCTCAGCGTATTGAATGATTATATGTCATGTAGAGACAGTAAGAGGGTATTTGATATGCAAACGTCTAAGGCTTCTTGTTGATCAAACTTTGATGTTAAACCGGCTCGGCGTTATTGTTTAGAAAAATCAGTGCGTCTCAAATCTGATCATCAGGATCTTTTGAGGAGCGTTTGTTTCCAGAAGCTTTACTTTCACTGTTCCTCAGCGGAGGAATGATCTTCACAAGCCTCCAGAACATCTCACATCTTCTGAGGAGCCTTTATTTCTTCATCTCTCCATCACTGCATTATATGTTTGGAGCATTTACATCTCATCTCACTGAGACACATTACTGCAGATACAGAGTGACCGCTGACTCTTAGATCAGTTTATGTCAGTATCTGCTGTACTGTTATAAAGATCTCATTGATCACAACCATCAGAATCATTTATATTACATCATATAAATATCAGCATCTGCACCAAATTCATATTGTTTGAGTCTCTGAATAAAATTAAGATGTGTTTCCTCCATATTCTCACTCTAGCATACTGAAGGATCAAATATAATATACCCCCCCCCAAAAAAAAAAAAAAACACGTATGCAAACTAAGTTGCAGCAGTGTTCAATAAATTTTTATATATTTATTATTATTTATGGCGCAGAAAGTGCAGCGATATGAATCTGCATTAAACAATGTTCGTTAAATGAGGGGAAATAAGTAGAAATATGTCCTCTGTGAATGACAAATTTAAATTCTGCAATATTCTGCGACAGTAAAAAAGCAATAACATTATATATAAATATAAAAACAACCTACAAACTATGTAATGCAAACTTTGTTGCAAGAATGAAGAGATAAACACAGAAAACTGATTTGATTTTTTCCTACTTAATCTTATTTATTTATTTATTTTTTCAGTAAAGCTTGGTTTTCAGTACAATGACCACAATTATTTTCATGATTTCTAGGTAGTCCTTGCAATAAAGCTATTCCAGTAAATATTAACAGTTTTTATACATTCAGAAATAAATAAATAAAAAATAATAAAATTTAAAATGCTTTATATTATTAATTTTGAATCTTAATAATTTAAGATTCAACAAAAATTTTAATTATAATATTTTATTAAAATTGTTTACTATATATATATATTATTATTATTATCATTATTATTATTTATTATTATTATTATATACCTCCTAGAGGCTCTTGGGTCACACTGTTTCAGGTAAACCAGTCTGTGAGAAACTCTGAGGTGGCTTCTATGATTCAGTGTGAGTGTCACAGCAAGCCTTTCAGCTCGCATATAGAGTTATCATTTTCTTCTTTGTGCTGGTCGCTGCTTAGACAGAGTCACGATTTACCAGACAAAGCTGATGCTGCAGTATTTGCGTACGCATTTTCTCCTTCGGGATGCCTTGCTTCTCTCGTTTCCAGTCTCTCTTTTAGTTTCGCCCTGTTTCAGAGCTGGCTAATTAATCATGCATTATTGAGAGCCGGTGCTGGATGAGGTTCTACCCTCGCTGCAGAGCAAACACACACACGACTCGACTGTAAGGACATCCGGGGTCACGTACTGTATGCTCGAACACGTTTACAAATCTCATCATGTTCACCTGAATGAGATGGCATCTGCAATCAGGCCACGGCCGTCCTCCTATGATGCAAATGACCTCGGTCTACATTACAGCGGTTATTATCTTGTAGAAATGTGAGCCGTGCTTCAGTTGGATGTGAGGGAGAGTGAACGCGGTGTTTCTTGTGCAGTGTTGGTGCGGATCCAGGCCTCTCCGCAGGCCCAGATGACCGTTACGGAGGAGGAAAAGCAAAGCACCTGCTCAGAGCAGCTCGGCATCGCGGCGGGTCACCTGCACTTCCTCCACCGACACCGGCTCTCGTCGGCTGGTCTTCCTCCACCGACACTGCTCACAGACACGAGCACGGCTCTGACAAAACCTGCGGGACACACACACGTGACATAAACTGAACACAAGCATTATAGTGTTCTCACTTATGTTAAACATGCCTACATAGGCAGCATGCTAGAACCTCTTAAGTTATAGTTTTGAAATAGGCCTACATCTCTTCTGCTCATCAAGGCTGTGTTTATTTGATCAAAAGTACAGTAAAAATTGTGAAATATTATTACAATTTAAAGCAGCTGTTTTCTATGTGAATATCTGTTAAACTGTAATTT